>NW_027153834.1:90484-91098 GCF_002600585.1 Cystoisospora suis
TTCGTTCTGCGCAGCTCAGTCTTCTAAGTCGTGCCTCGATCTGTCTAGCTCTCCACGGACAGAAGATAAGCACATATGCGTAGATAGACTACATGCATACCTATACATACGTATATCTATACGTATAGATACGTATAGATGAATGTATGTAGCTATATGAACATGCGGATGTGTCGGTATTGATGTGTCTACTCTATGGAAGAAGGAAGATGCACTTGTTTCTCTTTTCTCCTCTTGCTTTCTCTCTCCTCTCCACTTACCTCTCCTTTTTCTTTCTTCGCATGTTAGGATCGGAGGTATATGGCTGCCTGTGACGTGATGACCCTCATTACGACACATGCTGCTGCTGGACGGGTAAGCACACACACAAAAAGATGAAGGGAAAAATTCCTCATTCTTCTTCTTCTTCTTCTCTCCTGTCTCTTCTTTTTCTTCTTCTTATTGCTATTTTGGAAGCAGTTTCTTTCTATCTCTTCATTTGGTGTCAGACACCGTTGAGATGGCGGCGGGACTTGAATGAAAACTTTTGAACACCTCGTGTCCCCTCCATGGAAACGAAGAAGGGGAGAGAAGAGAAAGGGACGGATGAAAATGATGATGATGATGTGGCTGGT
>NW_027153834.1:91193-91320 GCF_002600585.1 Cystoisospora suis
TGCTTGTCTCTCTATAGAAAGAAGAAATCGATACATAGGGGGGATGGTCGATGGTCTTCGTCTGTAGATGGTCGCACATCACAGTACCTGGAGCTCCTGTCTCACTCGTTTTCTTTCTTTCTTTCTT
>NW_027153834.1:91663-93225 GCF_002600585.1 Cystoisospora suis
TTCTTTCTTTCTTTCTTCCACACATACATGTACATCTTCATACATGTCCCTCTCTCTCTTCTTCACTCTCATTTTGTCAGACCTACACGTCTCTCTATCTCTCTCTTATATGTCTACATGTATCGCACTCTCTGCTTTGCGTCTGTAGATAGGTCTTCTTCACGTCTGTGTCTCGCGATGAATGGCGCGGGACGTTGAGAAAGAAGAGCGTAGAGAAAGCAGAAACAGAGAGAAAGATCGACCGACACGATAGAGTAGAGAGAGAGAAAGAGACAAATTTTCCTCTCAGAAGCTGAATGGAGAGAGCCACCTCCCTATACACTGCGGTCCCTCAATCATATACATGCACAGCCATCTCACTTTGGAGATGATCAACCTCAAGGATTAGAGAAGGCTAGACGGAGCGGCCTTTCAGGGGGCTGAGAAAGAAGAGAAAGAATAGATGAAGAGATAGATGAAGGATTGCTTCTAACAGACATTAGACAAGATTCGTTTTCTATCGTCGGGAAGAAAACCTTTTCTCTTTTTTTTCTTCCTGTTCCATTTCTTCTTCTTACTACTGTAGAGAAGATCTCTCTCAATCTTTAGATATACATACTTGAGGGTGGAGAGCGTTACGGGTGCCTTCAGAAGCTGCACTTCTTGTCTTATGTCGCCCTCTTCTTCTTCCTCCCCCCTCCTCGTCTTCCTTCTTTTCCTGTCTCTTCGGTCTCTTCGAGAGACAGAGAGAGAGAGTCTCAATGAGGCATATCGATGACGACATGAATGAAAGACACATACGTAGATAAGCAGATTCAAGGGAGACAGGAAGGTTAAAGATGATATGTAGGCAATCATTTTAGTGCATGCATGTGTCTGTCTGTGATGATGTAGGCGCGATGTTTAACTCGACTTCTACTCGAATTAAATGGCAAGAATCTCGGGAAAGTCCTTAATCTGCTTACCCGATCAAGCTTAGATCCAAAGCCTGATAATCCGATAAGAGATGTCTACGCATCTTGTCTCAAAGGTATGCTAGACACTCCCACTCTTCTTCTTCTTGGCGTTACTCTATCGATCAGGCGTTAACAGGTTCTCTACTCATCGGTCCGTCTGGGGTATAGATACAAGCGGTATCTATCTATCTATCTATCTTTAATCTATCTATCTATCTTTAATCTATCTATCTATCTTTAATCTATCTATCTATCTTTAATCTATCTATCTATCTTTAATCTATCTATCTATCTTTGGTCTGCCAACCTATTTTATTTATCTATCTGTAATCTATTCATGGGACAGTGTCTATATTGGATCTATAGACATCTTTCGTTTATGGCTGTATTTATGCATCTATGTATAGTATCTGTGTGTGTATGGAGTATGTGGTCGCTTATGTGTGTGTGTGTGGATCTATGTATGAGTATGCATGCACATCCATGTAGGAATATGTATGTACAAATATCGATGAATATGTGCAGGTCTATCTATCTATGTGTATGTACTATGAGATCCCCTGCGAGGTGCAACAGTTAGGTGCACCACCCGCACCCAAACCCGAAGTGCACTGGCACTCGTTTTTG
>NW_027153835.1:0-3526 GCF_002600585.1 Cystoisospora suis
ATCTATATATATCTATCTATATATATCTATCTATATCTATCTATATATATCTTTATATCTATCTTTAATCTATCGGAAATCTCTCTGGAGTGTGTCTATGTGCGTCTATGATGGTGGCCTTGGCATGGCTTGCTGTAAGAGATAGATAGCTTCTTCTTCTTGTTCTTGTTCTCGTTGTCTTTTCGGTCTGCATTTTCTTTCTTTGTCTGGATTTCTTTCTTTCTTTCGTTCCTTGTCCTTTTTTGTGTATAAGGAACTGGAGACGAAGATTCAAGACCTCTCGATTCAAAAGGTATTAGCAAGGGAGGGGCATAGTATAGCCAGACATTCATGGCGCTATCTATTTATCTTTAGTCTCTCTATCTTTAATCTATCTATCTTTAATCTATCTATCTTTAATGTATCTATCTTTATCTATCTCTCACTACTCGAACTACTTCACACATTTATAGAAACGTCTTTCTTTTTCTTCCTCATATTCTTTTGCTCTTTCTTCCTCTCTCTTAGTTGGTCTTTCTTTCTTTCTTTCTCTCTCGCTCCTTCATACATTTCTCCTTGTTCTCTCTTTCTCTCCTTCTTTCTTTCTCGCTCTCTGTTTCTTTCATTTTGCTCATTCTAGGTTAGGGAGATAGACCGATAGATGAGAGATAAATAGAGAGACAAATAGACAGACTAAAGGTAGATCGCTTTTGCTCTCTTATACACGACTACGTGAGAATGAAAGAAAGAAAGAGAAAAGCAAGAAAAAGAAGAAGAGACGCGATGCGTCGGAGTTTCTTCTTTTCCGTTTCAGACTTTGTCTCAAAAAGAAAGAGACAAGGAGAAGAAGAAGAAGATAATGATAAAGATAGATAGGTAGATTAAAGAAGGCAGAAGAGGAGCAGTTTCGATTGAAATGAAGAAAAGCCCTCCTTTATCTGTGGCTCTCTGCTTTTCTTCTTTTGTTTTCTTCTGATATTCTTCAGGAGCTATTGATGAAAGAGAAAGAAGAAGATCAAAAAGAAAAAGACCAAATGATGCTACAGATAGAAGACTACTCTTCTCAACTAAACATTCTTCTCTTGCAAACCAAGGAAAAAGATCAAAAAGAAAAAGAAGAAGAAGATTCACAAAAAGAGAGAAGAATGAAAGAGAAGGAGGTAAGCACCTCTTTCTTTCTTTCTTTAGGTGTCTTCTCGAGTTCTTCTTCGTCTTCCTCTTCTTTCTTTCTTTCTTTTCTCGATGCTTCGTTCTATTGTTCCTTTGTTCATCTGGCTCTTCTATACTGCTGTACAGCATGTATATCGCTGCTTATGGAGATATATGAAAGATCGACAGATCAAAGATAGATAGATTAAAGATAGATGGGGTGTGTATGTGTATGTCTGTAGATGGCAAGCAGCTAAATACACAGGCAATTCGAGACATATGATCCATCACAGGTCACTGCACATAAACAATCCAGGCAGTCATGCATGTCTCTAGACCTATATGTGTATATCTCTCTATCTGTATATATATAGACAGACGTATTCCTCTTCCTATGTGTAGCTGTATATATGTATGGGTATGTATATGTATGTATCCTATAAGGGATGGATTGTATGTGAAGGCGTTCTCGTTGCTGCTCTGTGAGATGATTCGATGGACATAGAAAGAAAGAGAAAGAGAGAGAGAGGGCGAGGGAGAAGAAGATGAAAGAAAGAGTGAGAAAGAAAGAAAGAGTGAGAAAGAAAGGTGATTTGTATTGTTCTTTCTTTTTCTCTTTTGGTGTTTCCTTGCATTCTTCTTCTGATATCAGGCCTTCAAGATGTTCTCTTTTAACTTGCCTTCCTTTCTGTCTTCTTCTTCTTCAATTCTGTGTTTCTTTTCGCTTAGGAAGGAGAGAGAAGAGAGAAGAAGGAGAAAGAAAATGAAGAGAGACGTTTGTCTCTTTCGTCGCATGCAGTTCAACTCGAGGAAGAGCGGCAACTCCTCCTCGAAAAGACCGTAAGAAGAAGATCTTGGCTCGAAAGACAACTTTTCATAATGGTGTCTTTCTCTTTTCTTCTTCCTCTTCTCTTTTCCTTTCATTCATCTTCTGTCTTTCTCTCTCTCGTTTCTAGAAAGAGAGAACAACGGCCTTCCTTTGCATGCATCATTCTTGGTCTAGATAACGTCTTATCTACCGAGAGAAGAGCGAGAGAGAAAGAGATAGATAGATACTCCTAATGTATGCGATCGCAAAGAGAGAGACAGATCGATTGACGTACTTTCTCTTTCTTCTTCTCTCTCTCTTTGTCTGTAACGATCACGCGGTAGAGACGAATGAACGAAAGGTACAAGAAAGAAAGGAAGAAAGAAAGAAAGAAAGACTAAAGATAGATAGATAGATTGAAGAGAGATATCTGTGTGTTGTCTTCGATCTGTAGGGTTACTTTTACATAGGAAGCGTTCCTTCGTCTGTCTCATTTTTATATCTATACTCTTGCTCTGTATACACTTTTAAATATGTATATACACATATTCATGTAATTTCATGCATGTATGTAACTAGGTAGACAAAGACTTCTTACTTTCTTTCTTTCTTTCTCTTTTCTTTCTTTTTTCTTTCTTCTGTTGTTTTGTGTAGGGTACGTTAACTCTCGAGCTCGCAGAGAAGACAGAAGAAATTTCTCAGCTGAAAAGATCTCTTGCAGAATTCTTAACTAAGAGAAAAGCCTCTTCTTCTTCTTGTCAGGTAAATCTATACTTCTCTTCTCATGTGAAAGGAGACAGAAAGATGTTGTTTGTTGTTGCTCCATTCTCGACTCCTCTCTTTCTCAGCTTTCCTGTGTATGCGTCGTTCTTCATCTGGTGTATGTACACTGCCTCTCTCAAGTATATCGCCTTGTTTCAGAAGGGGTTCTGTTCATCTTTTCTTCTTTGGCTTCTTCTTCTTGAGATATCTAGACCCGCTATAGAAGTGCCTGGAAATGCTGGCCTTTCTTTCTTTTTCTCTTTTTCCATCTTTTCTGTAGTGGAGAGAATAAGGAGTCTGCCTTTTCATTTGTCATACACTCGTCGCTTCTCTCCGGTCTCCCTTCATTTTCCTCTTCTTCTTCTCTCCCCTCTCTCCTTCGCTCTGCCTCTATGCTAGTCTCCACCTCATATCTATTTGCCCGTCTTTGACCTATCCATCTGTCTATCTACCTGTCTGTCTGTCTGTCGAGCTATCTAAGTCTTTTGTCTTTGAACAGAAGTAATATCTAATAGTATGTATATATATATATACCTACGTGTATCATAAGCTCTCTCTCTCTATATATATATATATATGTAAGTAGATATGTATGTATGTATTTACAGACGTGTAGGACGTTTATTTATGAAGTGTATGGATGACCCACCGTCTCTCTCTATGAAAAGGTGAACGCACTCCTCCTTCACTCATATTCATGTATACACATATGTGCATCTGCATGTCTATGGCGAGAGAGAGAGAGAGGGATATATATATATATATGTATATATATATAGATATATATGTATATATATATATATATACATATATAGATATATATATATA
>NW_027153836.1:0-2287 GCF_002600585.1 Cystoisospora suis
TCTCGGCAGCGTAGAATGACAGGATGAGGTGCAAGGAGGAAATTTCCGGTCTTCATCGACTGTAGTATACCGTCCAAACATTTTATTTAGAACTTCTTTTCATCTAAGCTATCCCTTCTCTGCCCTTGTGTTTCATTCAGTCGCTCTTTCACAGAACTCGATGGGCTAGTATTGTAGCTCTCTTATACAAATAGACGCACACCCACGACTCTCGCATGCACTAACTCCCCAGGTCAGTCAGAGGTCTACATATTTGTCTCCTCTTATCCTCGCTCTTCGAATCCTCCTTGTAGCTTGAAAAGAGCATTCCAAGTATTCAAGTGGAGAGGAAAGATATCATCCCCCACAGAGATAGAAAGAAAGAAAGACTAAAGATAGATAGAGAAATAGATAGATAGATACATGTGTAGAGACAAGGCAATCCCCCGAACCCCCTCCTCCTGTCTCCTTTATCGGCACACGGAGGTAAGTATTGATGGTCTGATGCAAAGGACGGTAATGGCGATACCTTTCTAAAATTGTTAGGGATAGATAGAAAGAAGAAAAGAAAGAGAGAGCTCTCTCTTTCTTCGTATCAAGTGCTCCTCTCTTTCTCTCTGTCTCCTTCTTGAATCGAGTAGGTGTGTGTGTCTCCTTTCTGTCAGAGGAGGAGAGATCAAGGAAGGTACCCTGCCTAAAATTGACAGACAGCCTTGACGAAGATAGCTAGTATTCACTTTTACGAGTCGTCTCCTGGATATCTCCTACACACCATTCATTCTCGCGCACCTTTTCTAAGAAAGGGGGAGGGGTCACTTATTCTCTCAGCTATCTGTCGATTCTCCAGCTCGACTTCTCGTTCTTCTGCTGGCTCAAAATATCTTAGGAGAAGGACGTCGTCATCATCGATTGTCTTCGATAATCCTTTGCATGCATGCATGCATGCCTCCCACCCCACATCGATTGTTATCGATGACGGTGATGTCTCTTTTCTCTTCCTTCGCATGCAAATGCTTTCTTTTAACAATTTCTGGCGCATGTATTCTTTTAGATACCGTGAATGCATCCACGCATTCGCACGGAGAGAATCGAAATAAAACAAGATTGGAGGAAATCCGATGCAAAAAGCGGAAAGAGAGCTACCATGGTGTGTATACACTCCATGAGCTGTACGATAAGAGAAGAAAAGTGTGTTTTGTGTGTAGACTTCGAAACAGTTTAGAGAAGATCGCATCTTTTCTCAGTCATACATAACTCCTCTCCATTTCTCTTTCTTTCATCGATGCTCTACCTTGTTAAATGCTTCTTCTTCTCTCATTATGTGAAGAAGAGACGGAGAAGAGAGGGAACAGTGACTGGATGACGCCCTAAATCTCTCTTACCCATCATTCAGAGATGAAGAAGAATTTCTTTTTCTTTCTTCCTTTTAGATAGGACTTCTTCTTCCTTTTATCCTTCTTCTTCTTCTTGTCGTCCTTGTTTCTCTTCTATCGTCTTTCTTCTCTCTATCTCTTCCCTTACGCAAAAGCCCTTTCTCTTCTTTTCTACACTGGCAATGCCCTGACTCCAAGCAATGGTAGAAGAATCGAACTTCTTCTTTCTTTCACGTCTTTTCTTTTGTCGGATTTCCTTCTTCAAAGACTTCTAAGAGAGATAACTCCACTTATGTTGCTGGCATGAAAGAGTAAAGAAGAGACAGCAAGGGTGAGTCGAAGGGAAATCAATTAGACCACATCTCTTTCTAGAGGCATAACGTGGTGTATGTACACCCGGAGGAAACCCGACTTGCACGTATGTCGAAATAACCTTCTTTTGTTTCTTTTTCAGTCGTCTTTCACTCTACTCCAATGTGAGAAAAAGACTTGACTTTTCTTCTTTACTAAAAGGACTTATTCATCTCTCTTTTCTCTTTGTGAATTTTCTTGAGAAAGAGAAAGATTCCACTCCTGTCTCTTCTCTTCAGAACCATGGCTTCATCTGAACTCTCTACCACGTGGAAGCCTCGATTGCAATTGCAGTCCTTCTGTACTAATGCATCGAGTGTATGTACACTTCATCTCACAACTCCCTTCTCTCCTTCTTCTTCTTCTTCTCTTGAGACACCCCGACCATCGAATCATATCTTGTTCTCTTCCTCAGGAGGATCTCTCTTTGCTGTTGTAATTCCTTCGTCTCAAGAAAGTGTTTCTTCTTCTTTGGGATCTTCTTCCCATCTATCGAGATCTCTCCACAATGGATCTCCTCTCTCTTCTCACTCTTCTTCTTCCGATGGATCGACAGAGGTGCCTTCTTTTCTTTCTTCTTCTTC
>NW_027153837.1:0-251 GCF_002600585.1 Cystoisospora suis
CACATGTCGAACTTTCTATCTTTACTCAACATGCACCAAGAAACTTCCTAGATACAAACCTAGTGAACAGACGGCAAATGTATGAATATGTCAATGTATGTCTACGTCAATGTCTATGTCTGTGTGTCACTCCAAAGAACTAGCTAGCTCAAAAGCATGTGCATGTATGTATCAATAAGTACTATCTTCACATATACACACATGCAGCCGTCTGCATCCCCACATATCTCACACGCATATATATATATATA
>NW_027153837.1:296-429 GCF_002600585.1 Cystoisospora suis
ATATATGTGTATATGTATATATGCAGCTTTGAAGATAAGTGTCGCGTGAGTACTTTCAGGTCGGAGCTGTCTGAAGTCGAAGGGCGAGCCAGGCTGATTGAACTTCAAAGCCTCCACCTCAAGCCATTCATTG
>NW_027153837.1:513-9129 GCF_002600585.1 Cystoisospora suis
TCTTATTCATCTAGAAATACACAGAGAGACGAAGCTCTCTCTACCAGAGAAACAGAAAGAAAGCTGAGGTGTATGCATAGGTATACATATATATACATATATACGGAGTGTCTCCGTATCTCTAGAGAGACAGAGAAAAGAGAGGAAGAAGAAGGGAGAGAAAAGATGTTAGTTAGAGAGATAAAGAAAAGTAAAGAAAGGCACGATGAAGCGGAGAGAATGAGAAGTCTTTTGGAAGGAAAGATTCCGAAGAAAAGAGACAGACACACAACTTACGGTCTAAGGCCTATCACGCTTAAAAGAAGAAGAAGAGACCCTCGAATCATATGCAAACATATAGAGAGAAAGAGAGACAGAAACTTCTGTATCTATCTATAGCAAGATATAGAGATAAACTGATAGAGAAAGGAAGGAAGCAATGCATATCATACAGAGATGTACAGGGAGAGAGACAGACAAACAGATCAGAGAAAGAAGGGGAAGGAGAAACTGAGCTGAGAGAAGCATTAGTCACATGCGAACATGTCGAGTGTCCGCTTCGTTCCTATCAACATGACGGAGAAAGATGGAATGGCTGATGGAAGAAAGAAGAAGAAGAGGAAGAAAAAGAAGAAGAAGAATAGGGAGGGGCTAGCTAGTCTTGTCCTTGAGGGGCAGGACGTGTGTCAGTAGTAGTAGGAGGAGGTGTAAAAGTGACCTTCTTCTTCTTCTTCATCCTTTCTTACTCTTCTTGCAGCCTGTATGTTCTTCTCTCGATCATCCATAGAATGCTGATACTACAGAAAAGAAAGAAAGAGTGAGAAAGAAAGCACATAGAAAGGAAAAGGGTGAGGAGAAACAAAGTCAGTGAGAGAAAGGGGAGAGGTAGAGAGAAGAATGGATGACGATGGATGTTTCACACAACGTCTCTCTCTCTCTCTCAGGTGTATGTACACACGCACGCTACCCAATACTCACCCGATTTATCTATTTATTTATCTATCTATCTATCTAGCAGGTACGCAAGAAAGAGATCAAAAAGAAGAGGAGAAGAAGAAAGATGGGACTGATGTATGAAAAGGCTATGGCACCTAAGAGATGTCTCTCACTTCCAGGCCACAAACTACAGAGGGACGGGAGACAAGAAGAATCGATCAATGAATACAAGGTAAGTCAAAGAATGAAAAGATAAAGAAAGAGTGAGAAAGAAAGAAAGAAAGGTTTGTGTGCTTAGAGTTGAGTCCATAGGCGGTGTCTGTATGTACAGTCGAAGAATTCCTCCTCCTCCTGCTGTTTCGGTCTCTAAAAGTGAAAGAAGACTTTCGCTTTCTTTCTTGTCTTGAGAAGTTATGCAGTCTATTTATTCTCTTAGAGCATGCATGACTCGAGAATAGACTAGGGCAGAGTGAAGAGACAGCGAGTGTAGATACACAGAAAGATAGGAGGTGCTGCTGCATCGACCTGTACATACAAATGTACATAAACACTTGCACGTATTATACATACGGCTTCCTCAAGAGATATATATAAATATATATGTACATTCCTACATGCATCTATGTATACATATATCTGAATAATACACCTACATCCTCCATGCACCCCAGATAGATACATACATACACATAGAATCTTATACATACATATACATATACAGATATATACATATATATATAGGTGTATATTCGTACAAGCCCTCCTACATATTTATACCTGATCCTGTCTGTCAAGCACACGCTCCTACCTCTTCATGATACACACGGAGACACGTCCACATATCCCTGTATTTTCATTCCTTCGTCCAGTCATGTATTTACACATAGATATGCCTCTTCTGGAATGTATAGAGAACTCTTCTATTCCGCTATAGATTTCTTACCTTTTTGAGAGAGAGAGTATAGTGTTCCTTTTGCTTCTGTAGTTTCTTTAACTTTGAAGCGATGTCTCCGTGTCTCTTATCGGAGACAGCAGCCTCGGCTAGGCACTTCTCAATCTCTTTACGAACACTCTCTACCAAAGCTTTCTACGCGTCATACACACAGCATACATACAGACATACAGACGCATATGCAGATACATGCATAGACCCATACATGCAGATTCATACATACACATTCATCTATAAGGACATACATATACATTCAAAAGTCCATACGTACATATGCACTGCGTCTAAATACGTGCGTACGTACCTGTCTATCCTATTCTTACAAAGTGTAAATGAACCACTTCCCTCCCTTCGCTTCTCTCTCACACTCTCTGTCTGTATCTATAGATGTACGTATCGATGTGTATAGATGTCTTTTAGAGAGATGTTAAAGATGACGTATCCATACAGAGATAAGGATGAAGAGGAAGAAGAAGAAGAAGAAGGAGAGCTAGAAAATCTTTCTGTGGTCGCCAGAGGATAAAGAGAAAGCTTCTTCTCTCTTCAAAATCTCCACATGCAAGCATCTTTCGCTTTTCTTTCTTTCTTACTTACTTACTTCATCTCTTTCTCCTTTTATGCTTTTCTACATGTTCTCTCTCCATTTCTTCTTCTTACACCTATCCGTTTCTCTCGCTCTCTCTTGCTCTACATAACTACAGAAGATACTCTCTCGCAGCCCTCCAGAGAGAAGAAAGGAAGAAAAGTAAATTTCCTCAAGAAAGAAAGAAAGAACGGATGAGAGTGTGTGTGAGAGAAGGAGGAATGAAAGAGAGAAAGGGGGTGTGTCTGTATATACCTGTTCCTCGACAAGAGTAATTCTATCTTGAATGGAGTTCTCTAGGTCTTGTAGATGCTTTGTCCTCGTCTCTATATCTTGCTGCACAGACAGCACCTCCTTCTCGAGTACTCCTAGCTCCTGTCGAAACTGAGCTGTCTCCTGAAGAAAAGAGCAGTCAAGGCGAGAGAGAGAAAATAAGAAGAAAGAGGATGAAACAAGGTGTACATACACCTCGTCTTTGTGAGCCTGCGCGAAGGAGATCCTCCGAATTCCCCAGGTCATGTCTGTGAAACTCCGGGAGGAGCCTCGGCATTCTTCGCTCGCTCTTACGAACAATCCAAACCATACAGCCGTCTTCGTTGTCGTATAAGATGAAGAAGAAGAAGAGAGTGCTTAGTTCTGTCAGGATTCTTCTTCTTCTTTCTCTTGTAGGCATTCCTTTCTTTCTTTCAGAACCCAACTCTGCATATGATCAGATAGATTAAAGATAGATAGCTATAGAGACATCTCTCTCAGTATCTCTTGAGAGACGTATATATATATATATATGTGGACACCTAGCGGTAGACATCGAGACACCTCGTGTCTCATTTTGAGATAGCTGGTATAAAGAGGCTTAGAGCACTCATTCGTTCTAGCCAATCCTTCCTCCTGCTATTTATCCATCCATTCCATCTATCTATCTATCATTCTGCTATCTCCACATTCTTTCTATGGATACACTTTACTCTTTCTGTCTATTCTCTAGCGACTTTTCCACACAACTCAAACGCTCTAACCCATCGAGAAGAAGAAGAAAAGACACAAACTCCTTTGCTCTCTCCTTTTCTCTCTTTCATTCTTTCTCACTCTTTCTTTATCTCTCCCTTTCTTCCTATCTCTTCTGTCTTTCTTTCTCTTATGTTTTGCTTCTGTGAGATCACTAGGCAGTTGAGCTGCTTGGTAACAGTAGTAGTAGTAGTGCTTCTTGTGCTGTATCTATATGGGGCTTGTGACTCTCCTTGGAAGTGTACGAGTCCTTCACTCTTTCTTTCATTTGAATTTCTTTCTTGTGCGTGATTAATTACAAGTTGGAGTGTCGCTGCTTTTGCCTCGAGACTTTTGACTTTTTGCCGCAACTCTTTCACCTCTTTCTTCAAACTCCCCTCCTACACACGCACAAGAAAGAAGAAAGAAAAGAAAGAAGAAAACGAGAGGAGGAGGAGAAGGAGATGAGAAAGAAGAAGAAGAAAGAAGATGAAACAAGGAGGAAGAGGAGAGAAAGAGCAGTTCAGAATATAAGACGACGCCGGGGCATGCATGGCGATACGAATAGTAAGGTATTTCTGTGACGGAGAAAAATATGGAAGGCACCTCCTGCACAGATTAAAGATCGAGTAAAGATAGACCTATACTACTCAAAAAGGTGGGAGAGGGAAAGTCACATAGGTAGAGAGAGAGAGATAGATTAGGGTTGGCTGAGCGAGCTTTGTATCTTTAAATTTCTTTGTATGTTTGAGGTCTTACGAGTTTATCTCGATGATGGTGGAGCTCATAGACTTCTTTCTCAAGTTTGCGGATCTCTTCAAGAATGGAAGTTTTCTCCGTGTGAAGTGTCTCGAGACGTCGTGCGCATTCTTCCTTTCTCTCCTCCATCTCTCCGATTCTTCTTCTCTCACTTCCTGCTGTACTCGCTGCAAACGCACTCTAGAGAAAAAGAAGAAAAGAAGAAGAAGAGAAAGAAGAAGAATGAAAGCACAAAGAGAAGGAAGGCTTAGTACGAGTCTCGAGAAGAAGAAGAAGTGGCTTGTCGAGAGAGAGACCTCCCTACGGCATGTGATAGAGTGAGAAAGCGGAGGAGGAGTAAAGCTCGCGTGTAAGGCTTCTTCTTCCTCTTCTTGGCAAATAGTGAAGAAGAGAAGAAGAGAAGAAGAAGAAGACAGGGATACATCCCCCCCAGTGTGTCCTCTTCTTCTTCTCCTGCACCATTTTCATTCGTTTCTTTCTTTCGTTGCTTATTATCTAGTCGCATCGGTTCCCCAATTCTCCTCGTCGCTTTCCATACGCAAGACAAATAGATAGGAAAAAAGAACGCATAGACAGAGAGAGAGATGTAGGTATAGAGATATATACATATACATACATATATACATACATATATATATATATGTATGTATATCACCTTGAAACTTACATATTTTATATACCTAGAGCCCCGAGAGTAATATAGACCGTGTACGTGCTTCTGTGGATTGAAGTTTATCTCTTTCTTTCGTTCTTTCTTTCTTTCTTTCGTTCTTTTCGTCTTTTCGTTTTTTCGTCTTTTCGTTTGTGCAAGTTGCTTCTACCTCGAGATTCTGCAGTTCATTTAGGGCTAGTCGGAGGTCTCTCGTAATCCTGGCGTGCTTCTGTCCTAACTCTTCCATAGGTAGCAAATAGAAGTCAATCTGCCTGAAGACAAAAACGAAGAAAGAAGAAGAAGATTGAGAAGAGAGAGAAGAGAGAGAAGCAAGCAAGAAAGGAAAGATCGACACTTCCAAGAAAAAATAAGAAAGTTAGTTCATTTTAGATCTAGCCAAACAGACGTCATCACTGTCGCTTGATCATCAGCACTGGTAGACAAAACAGAGAAAGATTCATTAGCTAGCTAGCTAGCTAATGAAAAGGTGGTGAGCTGCTCGCTAACTGGCATGAGGTAGATCAGTAAGAGTAGTTGCAGCAGTCGTAGTTAGGTGATCATGATAGCTAGCAAGTGTCTAGCTAGCTCGAATACATAGATAGTGAGATAAGAATGAGAAGTCCTTTTCTCTTGCTTTCTCTTTCTCTCCTGCCCTTCTCGTTTGCTTTTCTCACTTTAGTCTCTCTTGAAGATCCCCAGCCAACTGGGAGCAACGCTTAAAATTCTAAGGAAGAAAGAGAAAGAAAGAAACAGTGAGAAAGAAAAAAAGAGTGAGAAAGAAAGAAAGAGTGAGAAAGAAAGGCGAGAAGATGAAGAGCAAGAGAGAGAGAAGAGATAGATAGATAGAAGGAGAGAGAGAGAGAGAGTAGCCAAACAGCATACACAGTAGAGACAGAAAGACACACATATACAGAGAGAGAGAGAGGGAGCAAGAGAAAGAGAGAGAGAGATGTACATACAGAGGACAGAGAGAGTTTTGCGGATTGCCTTAGCAGTAGTGGCGTTAGTAACGTAAGAATGCCGACAGCAAGAAGAAGAAGAAGAAACATAATGTGTGTATAAGAAATGTCTAGCGAATGAACGGAAGGAAATAATTCATGCGGGACAGTGTACATACACCGGGGGTGAGACGGCAAGCCGGAAGGTTCTAGAATCTTTTCTACTCATCTCCATACAAGAAGCTATAGAAGAAGTGAAATCTGTTTGCGTGGTATTTGCCTTCTTTCTCTTCCTGTTCTCTCTCTCTCTTTTTCTCCCTTTCTTCTTCTTTTCTTCCTCTTTCTCTTTCTTTCTTTCTTTCTTTCTTGTTTAATTACTTTCCACAGAAGCAGAGTTTGCCTGTGATGTTTCGAGGCGCCTCCAGACATGACTCCTCCTGTCTGAAAGACGTCTCCTTCGACCGTCACCGAAGGAAAGGCGAGACGGCGATTCGATTGATAGGTTATCTTTCACACAGACAGACAGACAGACAGGAAAGAAAGGAAGAAATGGAAGAAAGCTATAGATCTCTTCTAGTTCTATCCAAGAAGTCAGAAATAGAGAGAGAAAGAGAGGGGAATACATATGTCTATATATACGTGTATAGCTATCTGTGGGTTTATACGGACAAGATACAGTGTCTTGTTCAACTCATTCAAAGACACCTTCGTGAGGGAAGACATACTCACATACACACATGCATACATATATATATATATACATACGAATATATACATACGTATAGGTAGATAGACATACACACATATATGTACATATACATACATACAGACATACAGATACATGTGCATTCATACAAGAGAGGAGAGAGATACACGAATCGATGCGACTACGGCTGTAGACACGCATGTCCACCTGGGTGGAATGAGAGACAGCTAGCTAGACAGACTTGTCCGGAAACAAAATAGCGAAGAGTCCTCTCTAATGATCAAGTCTTATGACGCTTCTTTCGAATTTCTAGATCAGACCACATCTAGCAGAAAATTCCATACACGGGGTAGAAGTGAAGTTTCACTGAGAGAGAAAGAAAGAAAGAAAGAAGAGACGGCTGTACAATACTAGCTTCACTCTTTCTCTTCCCCCTTCTTCTTTTTGCTTTCTTTCTTTCTTGTATTCTCATCTTTCTTCTTTTTCTTTTTCTTCTGTATCTTCTTTTCTCACCTTTTGAGCGATGTCTGCATTGGCGCAGACGAGGCTCCCTCCAAATACATACTGAGCTAACTTCTCGTGTCGACGACCATCATACCTTAAGGAAGAGTGAAAAAGAAAGAGTGGGAAAGAAAGAGACAGAGATCAACATGAAGGGAGAGAATACCCAGACGCGATTCAAAACGATAGAGACAACAGAGAGACGTAGAGAGAGAAAGAAAGAGAGACAAAAGGAAAAAAGGAAAGTGAGAGATGTAAAGAAGTCGTTCTTTGAGCTTCTCTTAAGAATGACTTAAATTCCTAAACAGTCCTCTCTTTGCATAGACACCCCCTACTCTACGCATTCCTCTCTCATGTCCCCCTCTATCTCTATCTCCCTATAATTATGTCTCTCTGGGAGATCTTCTATCTACCTCTCGAAGAAAAGAAGGAGAGAGAATCCGAGAAATTCTTCTCCATTCTTCCCATCTGCGAGACATGTTTCTCTTTTCCTTCTTTCTATCACCTCGGTGTCTTCTATCTTTCCCTTAAACTCTTCTATCGATCAACGAAGACATCTCCTCCTTTTCTTTCTCCTTCCCCTACTGGAGTGTGCGTTCTTTTCTTACTCGACAAGATCGAGGCATCTCATGACACTCGAGTCCTCGGGTTCGAGCCCCACGAAACGCCGATTCTGCACCAGGCTCTACAAAGGAAGAAAGAAAGAAGAAAGAGTGAGAAAGAAAGATAGAGAGGAAGAGGTCTCAAGAAGAGTTGTCTGTGTGTATCTCTTTGTATTCTTGTTGTCTATCGTTTTGTCTCCTCGGGTATTTCTCTCCAAGAAGCAAGGTCGGCGGAGGAGGGTGAGGAGAAGTCGGTCGAAGGTGTGTATGATGGCTAGCCAAGCTTGAAGACGGTAAGAGAGACACCTACACATACTGGCCACAATGCAAGATATTTGATACAGCTACTTATAAAGATCTATATACATACAGATATAGAGCTACATATATAGATATATATGTAGACATGTATAGTAGATAGGTGGACTGGGGTGTGAATGGATCTAGATGATAAGGATGAAGGAGATGTCTACATAGTAGACATGTCTCATGATGGTCTTGTCTATCGATCTTCTGTTTCGAGTAGGGTTTATCTAGCTTCATGTATCGAGACAAAGCATAGAGAGCCATAGACAGATCAGCGCATGTATCTCGTAGGCATCTATCTATCTATCTGTCTCTATATCTATTTATATATATCTATCTAGACATATTTCTCTACCTCTGCATCTCTCTATAGGTGGATGACATACACAGGCAGTTTTCTTCTTCTTCTTCTTGTGTATATGTTGCGGCAAAGGACCATGAGGCTTTCCACAAAGAAATGAGACGCATACAAAGAGAACAGCAACTCCCCATTCTCACAGATGAAAAGGAAGAAGAAAGAAGAAGAAGAAGAAGAGATGAAGGTGCGTCTCTTCTTAGAGTTTTGAATGTGTGTGGGTACCTGTGTATCGCACGTTCTTCCCACTTGGCAGTCTCGAATAGGCAGGAGCGTCACGCGCCTTCGACTATTCGCAAAATTGTTATACTTAAAGATTGCTTTACCTAATCAAAAAGAAAAGAAAAAGATGAAGAAAAAAGA
>NW_027153837.1:9689-9818 GCF_002600585.1 Cystoisospora suis
AAGAAGAGAGAGAAGAAAGAACTTGGAAGTGGACGTTTCTTCATCTAATGAAGACTCTAACTAAGAAGTTGTCTTTCTTTAGCGAGAAATAAACTAAGCGACACACAGAAATTCTTCATGGTGAGACAG
>NW_027153838.1:0-268 GCF_002600585.1 Cystoisospora suis
ATGAATGGTGTATGTATATCTATGTATGCACATGTAGGATACCATTGTCTTTCAGTGATCTCTATACTAGACTCAGGAAGGGAGCGTATGCATCTTCTCGACCTCCTCCGTGCGATATCGACGTAGACAGAAGATACATCTAGATCCATACACAAGGAACAGACACATGACGTCATGCGCTCATCAGGGTGTCTGTACACCACCATTCCTTAGGAAAGCTCCAAAACGAAAGGATAGAGAAGAACAAGAAAGACAGAGAGAAAGAGAG
>NW_027153838.1:699-957 GCF_002600585.1 Cystoisospora suis
GAGACAGGAGGAGAAGAAGAAAAACACAGAGATCGCATACCATGCGTTCGATGGGAATGGAGTATTTGTTTGATCAACGCACTCAGGTGTCTTTCTCTTCCTTATTACACCCTCAAATGACATAGAGAGAACTTCATTCATTCACTTGATGGAAAGACAGATAAAAGATCAGAGGCTTCCTTCCAGCCACCCCGGTAGCTGTACGTACAGCTTGTGTACATACAGTGGTCAACGTAGATCTAGAAAGAGAAAGAGAGA
>NW_027153838.1:1015-43863 GCF_002600585.1 Cystoisospora suis
ACAACGAGAGAACATGAGGACGTGAGGTATCTGCTGAGGGCAAAGACCAAGTAGAGCTGAAGAATCAGAAGAGGGGGACGTAAGAGACGCATGATATGACTTTGGGCTCCCTTTGCAGCCAGCCAGCTAGCTGCACGTACAGGCAGTGTACATACAGTAGGCAATCCAGTCATCAATGCTGAGTGTTCGTATCCGGATACATTCGAGTTAGATAGATAGATAGATTAAAGATAGATAGATTGAAGATAGATAGATAGATAGATTAAAGATAGATAGATTAAAGATAGATAGATAGATAGCTCGTACCTGACGGAGTCCAGGGAGAGCTCCAAAGGAGAGTAGAGCTTGGCAGTTTGCCGTGTCAACGTCGATTTCGACGACAACCGATTCACCGAAGATATTCCCTAGGAGGGTATTTCTTTCAGGTAGATATTCGAGCTCATTCACTCTTGATAGAGATCTTCCTAAACATTGAATTTCCTTCTGTTGCTTCAACTTGACGAGAGGTAAGGACTGTAGAGACATAAAAGATTTCGGATGCGGATGTTCAAGATGAGGTGCAGGTGTATATACACCTGCGTTAAGTGTATTGTGAGAACCCGGATGGGTGCTGTCATTACCACTACCACTCCTAGGGTCATTGTCCATAGCGGATTTCTTCCCAGAAAATGGTTCTGTAGAGACAGCCATGTAGAGTGGATTCTGAGACGACCTGGAGTCTTGTGTCGCGTCAAAATAACTCGAGAATTCTTGGAAAGTATCCACGGCCTTTACAACTCCTACAGCTGTTCCTTGGATAAGGAGAGATCCCAGCCGAGGTAGCCATGGGTATTGCCGAAAACCGCCTTCTTCTTCTTTTTCATCTTCTCTTGGCTTCTGATCTTCTCCGAGTTCATTGCTGCTATCTCTATCAGAGGCTTGGGCTCTTCTTCTTGAAGTAGATGGAGAAGGAGAAGAAGAAGAAGCATCGAGAAAGGAAGGATCAGACGGGAGAGGTGGGGTGGTGGATAGAACACCTGGAGAAGGTGAGGCAGAAGAAGACCTCCCAAGCAATCGATTCATATCATCGATACTTGAAGAAGAAGAAGAAGGATCCACATTAACAACTCCACTGACTCCAAGATTTCTCTTTTTCTTTCTGTTCTCATCGTCGTCTTCAATTCCTTCTTTTCTAGATCCAGTTGAAGAAGATAAAGACCGACGGTCTTTTTCTTCTTCTCCCCCCTGGTTTGGTCGTTGTTGCATGGTATGAAGTCGTCGAGTGAAAGCTTGGCTAGCTGTATGAATCGATGCAAGAAGATCATCGACATCGATTTCAAGTAACGACTCCGATCCTGTTGTCGCCCATAGTCTCTGTTTCTTCGTCAGTTGAATAGAACCACCCTTTGATGGAGAAGAAGAAGAAGGAAGATCGATACTATAATCATGATAACGACTATCGCTCCTTGAATTCTTAGCATCTGAGCCTTCTGTCGATACGGCTAGACGTATCTTGGAGATATCTTCATACGACAGATTTGAAGCTAAGCCCCAGCCTTCGAAGGAGATTTGTAGATGAGCGAGTTCATTCCACGTGAAAGCATCGAGAACGATCATTCGATTCTCTAGCCAAGTTAGCATCAAGAGATAGAGCCTTTGTTTGTCTTCATCGAAGAGATAGGCTATCCCTTCTGCAAAGAGCGTGGGGTGTATATACACCTGACGTAAGGTTCTCCCTGTACAGATATCGAATTCACGTAGATACGAGTCATCATACAGACCTGAGCTTTCAACGAAGATAGTTCCTTCATTCTCAGTCAAATGTCTTTGCCAGCATGCTCTCTCAGCTGAAGAGACATCGGGGAAGATCGACGAAAGAAGGTCGAGGGAAAACTGAAATGGAGAGGCGAGCAAACCTTGTGTGAAAGGTGGATCTGTAAGAGTGAAGTCAGAGGTCTTCTTCTTCATTTTTTCTTTTTTGTCAAACCGCTCTTCTCTTTGATTAAGAGAAACAGAGGGAAAGAGATAATGGTGACTGTACGTCTCAACACTTACACGAGAAAAGGTAAAGAGACGGGGTTGAAAAGAAGAAGAGGAGGAGAGTTCGCGAGGAGGGTGCACATACACCGGAGGGATTGAAGAATCGGGTGAGGCGACCTGACTGGGGTGAGAGAGAGGAACATGAAGAGAAGGAGAAGAAGAAGAAGAAGAAGAGAGAGAAAGAGGATTAGGTGGCTGAGGAGTGACCGAGAAATGAAGAAGATGTGAGAAGAAGGATGAGAGAGGCAGAGACAAAGAATGAAAGAAAGAAAAAAGGGACAGGAAGATAAAGACACAAAGACATATCGATAAACCAATCAATCGGAATTTATATAAAAGACACTTCCATCTCATCTCAGGTGAGAGACCAAGAGGAGGAGAAGAAGAAGAAGAAAGAGAAGGTGACTTCTCACATGACGAAGTCTGACGAGGTGCACTTGCTTGTTGAGAACAAGGAGATGATGAAGAAGAAGAAGAGCTCCCTGCCATGCTGCTTCTTCTACAGAGAGACGAAGAAGAAGAGGAAGAGGATGGACTAGTCGTCACAGGAGAATACATTGTTGTATCGCATGCAGAAGGGAGAGAAAGAAGAAGAAATCCTAGAGTGAACAGAGAGACAGAAGAACACCTCTCTCCACCTAGCTCATGTCTACTTATAAGAAGAGGAAAGAAGTCCAGATTCCGCCCCGAAAACGCAAGTAAAGAAAGAAGAAAGAAGACCTTCTCTTATTCAGCAGAGCAATCTTTATTTACATCGTTAAAGAGAGAGAAGAGATCTTAACTGGTCTTAAGTTCCTCCTGCTAAGTGCAAAGAGAAGAGAGGAGAAGTCTAGGAATGTAGATATCTCATTCTCTCCCAATACGGGGGACTGCGTGTCTTTAAGAAAGAGACAAAATGACGGTAGAAACGAAAAGAAAGAAAGAAAGAAGAGAATCAAGAAAGGAGCTCTTCAAAGACTTCTGCTATGTTTGATAAGGGCATAGCATTGAAAAAGAGAGACAGAGAGAGAGAACTACACTTATCTCTCCTTCTGTCTCTTTCTTCCTTCTCTCTCATTCTCTTTGTGTTGTACCTTCTCACGTAGTTTAAGTGAAAGTAGACGCGAAGAAGTATCTTCTTTTCTCCCTTGAATGAACATGTCTCTCTTTCTTTCTTTCTTTCCTCTTTTTTCGTCTGTTTCTCTGTCGGGTCTCTTGTTCACTGCAACATGACGCGGATCCTCTTTTCAAAAGAGAGGCTTCTTTAGAAGAAGAACGGAGACCATAGCGATAACTCGAGAGAACCTATCTCTCGGCGAGAAGAAAGGACAGAAGAAAGAAAGCAAGCAGATGATGTAGCTGAAGACCTCTTTCGAAGAAAAGTAAGAAGGAGAAGAAGGAGAGTGTGTAACGAATAAGAAGAATGGAAGATGGAGAATTCACCCTTGGCTTGCGATGAAGAAAAGGGAGAAGACACAAGAGTTGGAGAGAGAAGCCGCTGTCTCCCTTTCTGATTCTTTGCTATTTCGTGTCAAGAAGAAGAGGAAGAACAGAGAAAGCAATGAATTCGGAAGAGACATAGAAAGAAGAAGAGAGAGATAGAAAGAAGAAAGACAGCGGTGTCACGAAACACCCTACACTGCTTCTCTACTTCTTTCCAGAGAGATCATAGAAGCAAAAATCTCTCCGGCCTGACATGATGGAGAGGAAAGTGTTACTAAGCAATCAAAAAGAAGAAGAAGAAAAAAGCGGTTGCCTTTTCATCTGTTTAATGAGATACATCTTGTCTATAAAGAACGTCCTTCTTCTCTTTTTCCTGTGTTTCTTTTCACAGGCTGGAAGGGTTCCAGTGGCGAGGATTCCCTCCCTTCCTCTCGCCTCTACTTCAGCACTTCGTTTTCACGCGTCTTTCAAAGACGATGAGAAGACATCGATGGATTTAAACTGAAGAAAAGAGGAAAACAGTTACATCTTTTCTTCTATCTCAGAACGGAAGAGAATGTCTTCTTTGCTACCGGATTTCTTTCACTCTGGCTTTCTCCCTTAGTTATCTCTTTCCCTTTTTGCCAGAAACATCTCAGCCAATCCTTTCAGTTTGAGTCGAGCAAGGGAAAGAGAATTATCTTCTTTTCTGTCGGTTGCTATAGGCACTGTGTGGTTTCTTTTGAGAGGTGAGAGAGGCATTTTGAAAGACTTGCTTGGTTTGATCTTTCCAGGAGAAAGAAACAAGGAACATCAGGATCCCTTTCTTGTGCGTCAAAGTTGTCCATCACAGAGAACCGCCGAGAATCTAGAGAAGCCGTGTACTTGTGTGACGGGAAGAAGAAGAAGAGAAAAGCTCTCAACATGAGGTGTAGTTGCTTGACCGATTGATAGAGAGCTTGCTGTATGTTGTGGAGCAAGAAGATCGTCACAGACTTCTCCCCGACGGACTGTCTGGCCGCAGCAGCAACAGCCGGCGCGGGGGTGTCTTCTCATACCCCGCCAAGTTTGCTCTCTGTTTTCAGTAAGGTATTTTAGAGAAGAATCGTAAGCAAGTAAACAAAGTAAGCTGTATGAACGAAAGAAAGAAATGAAGACAGAAAGAAGATGAAGAAGGCAACAGCACAGCAGACCATACACGGAGGGCACTGTCGTCCTGGAACTACAGAGGATCTCCGGGTATTCCGACTCCTTGTGGGTTTGATGAGTCCAAATTTTTGATTGGAGACCGCAGCTGAAGAGAATCGGGGAAAGCAGCGATTCTTGCAGCTACGGTTGCTTCACTTACATTTAACCAAGGTGTCTTCCGCGCCTCTCGGAGGAGAAGCCGGACCCTCCTTGATCGTACCGTATGCTTGTTAAATGGAGCTCGTTAATTTGTTGCGGCTATCACTCCATAGTTGGGAACAAAAGATAATCTCAAAGAAAATGAATGAATGCTTTTTTACCAGTCATCCTTATTCCATATCAGTCTGCCTTGTCTCATTCGTACACACAACCCTCTTTCCCTGAAGGTAAGAGGAGGAACTCCCAGTTCAACGTAGAAGATAGAAGAATCTTCTTTCTCGTCAGTGGTCAATTTGTCGCTAAAGACAGATGCGATGCAACGAGTGGTTCCTATCGTCTATAGTCCACCGTCATGATCAGCTTAGAGACTGGGGCTGACCAAGTGCAAGAAGCGACAGAAGGACACGTCAAAAGAGAGACCCTGAATCCCACCCCAGAATGCGGATATCTTTCCCAACCCTAAGATACAGTTTTCCAGGTTAGATTCTAGCTGCATGCCTTAGAAGGGCTTCAGCACTTCGCTGCCTTAATCAGAATGAAGGACTTTTTCTTCATAGCAACTGAAAAATCCGCTAAACTTCATCTCTAAACAATGCTGTCAGCTGGGATGATCCACAGACATGAACCACATCAGCGTCAACCCCTTTCAGGAGGAACGCTAACTGTTTGTCCGAGATTTCTCCTTATGCAACATAAAAAAGTCTGTTTTAGAGAGATGAGCGGAAGGGGGACCGACAAGTTTGAATAGTCTCTCTCTCTCTCTCGGGTGTCTTTTTTTCTCTCGCTTGCCGCCGATCTCTTGGGGTGTGTCTTTTTGAACTGAATCTGTTTGACTACTCGAACTTGTGATAACCTTCTCCTCTTGACTAAGACGACGACTCCTCGTAACTCCCTTGTACATCATGATGATCGTAGGACGCCCAAACCAGCGTAAGAACGGCAATCGAGAATTTCTTGATCCAAGCGCAAAGCGGGCCGCATGCCCTAAGAGCAACGAGAAGAAAAAGTACCTAACCCGAACGAAGGAGATAAAGAACGGTCCTTCTCAGTTAATTAGTTGAGTATTATGCCTGACAAAAGAGATCTACCTCTCAACGGTTTTAGGATTTCTACGGAAAGTATTGATGAAACCTTCGTGAAAAGAAACGAAATAAATGAAAGAGAGAAGGAAAGAGAGACAAACGAACAGCAACAAGAACGACTGCCGGGGGAACCGAGGGACAAAGAAAACCTTGAAAGCAAGAGAAAGAAAGAGAGAGAAAACAAAAGACCTCCACTGCGGCTTCATGCATGCACGAACTGTTACGCGGTCGAACAATGCAAATAGGAAAAGTCTATGAAGAAAACACACTCAATCTCTCAGTGAAGAAAGAAAGAGAGAAAGACTAAAGAAAGAAAGAAGGAAAGAAAGAGAAAAAATCCAGCACGGGGATCAAATGACCTTTCCTGTTCCAACTGCTGGCAATCGTCCATCACAAAAATCATCTCCAAAGAAAAGAATGGAAGAAAGAAAAAAGAAAAGAAAGAAAGGAAATCTTCATCCCTTTCCCCTTTCCCAGATGTTACCTTATATACATATATATAATGAACCTTATACAGACGTCTGTATATATGTGTATAAGGTATACATCTTATACATGCATATATATACATATATATATATAAGGTAAGATACATCTGGGAAAGAAAAGTCAGATAGTTCTTTCTTTGTTGATCCAAGAAAACCGTCACCCCTAGATTGCCTCTGGAGGTTTAAGAAGTTTGTCCCAGCGAACGTGCATTCCTATCCTTCTTTCAAACGAGAAGAAGAAGAAAATTCCTGAGGGGAAGAAGAGATAGGATGACTACATACACTACTAGAGACCCGTATATAAGACGGACAGCCTCGCTTCTTCTTCTTTTTCTTCATAAGAGATCGCAAGCAGCAAGGGATCTCTCGGTTGTCAGCGGTAGAAAAACGAGGGGCACGAGAGATGCATGCAAAGCAAAAAAGAAAGAGAAGAGAAGACGATCTCTCTCTTTCTGCTTCAAGCTATATCGACCTCCAAGCGGAAATCGATGTACCATCCATTGTCATCCTCTCCTTCTCCTCGATAGACTTGATCATGTGTGAATATGCATGGATGCAGTTAGGAAGTCCAGCTGTATGTACACTGTGTGTATCGATCGATATCTGTAGGTAGCCAGAGAGATGTATGATGACCATGTATCCTGTCTACCGATGTGTACACCTCATATCATAGATCCAAACCCATCTTGAAGCTGGTAAATCTTCTATAGACTTCTCTCTCTACATAAGACCACGCCTTCATACAGGGAGAGAGAGTTGAAGAAAGGTAATGGTGTCTATCCTTTCATTGCATGCATACGGCCAAAAAGAGAAGAAAACGAACAAGAGAAAATAGAAACAAATGGATGATGGATGAGAGACAGCGAACTGGGAGATTCACAAACTCGAGAGAGAAGCAAAAGAAGAAAATTTCCATACATGTTTCTTCTCTTATTAGAAACGAGAACAGAAAAGAGAGAGAGAGAGAAGAGACTTTCACTGGAAAAGACAGGAGAAAAGAAAAAGGAAAAAAGCATCCCGAATGGATTGATCAGTGACTGGAGATTCCCTCGTCTTTCTTCATATAGAAGATGTGAGAAACAAGCAAAGATACAAAGAGACAAACCGACTGATAGAGAGAGAGAGAGAAAGAACGAAGAGAAGGCGAGAAGGTGTGAGAAAGAAAAGAAAAGAACAGAAAGAGAGATTTTTCCTTTCTTCTGTCCATCATACCGAGAAGGATGCTGGTCTCCATCATGGAGAAAGAGTAGAAAAGAGAGAGAGACTTCTTCCTTTCATGTCCTCCCCCTTTATTTCTTAGGAGAGAGCTCTGATGGCATCAACCTGATCTGCAGTTGTTTGAATTCTTAGACCAAACTCGACAAGTTTTTCTTCTCTTCTTTGACCGAGGTGTACATACACCCGACACTGTGTCTGTACACTTTCCCAGGCTTCCATATATAGCATCAGGCGTTCTTTCGCTCTTCTCTTGAAGTTACACTGCCTAACAGAGATGAGCGTTTGGACGAGTTTCTGCAGTTGTAGAAGGCGAGTTAGAACAATGTCGAATGACGCCCAAAAGGCAGAGATACACGAGAGAAGATATTCAACTCTTCTTAGCCGATCTAGACTTTTCGTCAATAGCTTCAGAACCAGCATTTGCTCCTCGAAAAAGACTTCTGCAGACGATGCAGGAGGAGGAAGATTGCTCGATAGACACCCCCCAGACAACGACGTTGTTGAAGAATGTCTTGTAGTAGTAGAAGAAGATATGAATGAAGCAGATGAAGAATGCTTCTGGGCCAGTGTATTGGGACTCCTATCACGTGTATCCATCGAAGCGTTAGTATGCTTACTCTCGAAGTCCTTTGCTGAAGAGCCTCGCTCATTATCTTCTACCTCTTCTTCTTGTTCGTCGACAACTTTCTTCTGAATCGTCTTCTTCTTCACGACTTTCTCATGAGTCTTCTCTTGTCCTATCCCAGTGAGATCTTTGCTTCTTTCTTCTTCTTCTCCTCGACCCTCCTCGTCGTCTCCTTCTATCTCTGAGCTTTTGCTTCTTCTTTCCTCTGCCCCATTCCTCGGCCCTTTATGACACACACCCCGACTTTGAGCTGTCTTTACCTCCATCGTCGTTCTCTCAGTTGTCCAAGTCGACGGATCAAAGAAAGAGGGTGGCGTCACTTCTATTCCAAAAGAAGGAGAAGAGCGGCATCCCCCCTCTTGTTCTTCTCTCATCTTTCTTCTTCTATCTCCTAGGAGGAGCAAATCTTCTTCTTTCTCTCCTGGTGGTATTTGAGGGTGAAGAGAGAGAAAAGAATCGTCGTGGATGTCTCCATCGCCAGCATCGTGAAGTTTGCATGCTCTTCTTCTTCTCTCCTCATCTCCTCTTTTTCCAAACATGGATTTCTCTGTCCCAGCAAGCTCTCTCTGCTGTGAAGAGACAAGGCGTGCATGCAAAGCAGATGTATCTGACGAAAGAAAAAGAAAGTCCAAGATCTCTTGTGTTAAAACAGAGACATCTTCAGGCCGACCTAGAAACCACCTCCCTCCTAGATTCGCACCCCCGGCCCTTCCTACTGCGCCAGCAGGAGCAGCAGTCGTTGTACTTGTAGCAGTAGCAGTAGTAGTAGCACTCCCTCCTACTTTACTATTTTGATCGCCGTGACGACTACTACTACTACTGTGGCTATGACAGGGCTGGCTTGAAGAGTGTTCTCTCTCTTTTTCTTGCTCTCTCGTGGGAGAAGAGGATGGAAAAGGAGGAGGAGGAGATGAGCCCATCTTTCTTCCATGAGGGTGGTGGCCTTCGTAGAAGTAACTCGATTTCTCGTCGTCTCTTGGATGAAAGGAAGAGGAGGAAGGAAAAGTCGACTTGTTCGGCGTAGTCTTGGTCGTCGGGTCTCCTACGAGATATGTAGAGGTATCTTTATGACCTCCTCCTCCTCCACTATAGCAGGCCGTCATATCGACGGACGAAGCTGTAGAGAAGGTGTCATCGACAAAGCTATTCTCAACAAGAGATTTCAACTGTCGTTGTAAATGCTTACGTAAGAGATCTATACGCTGTAGATACACTCGATTATTCCCTCCTCCTCGATCTCCACTGCCACGCGCTTCTACCGAGGATGAAGAGTCTTTGCTTCTTCTCTCTTTCTCATGCAGGCTCTTTCCCCAGACATCCTTGGGTCTACAAGGGGGAGAGAACAAGCTTGAAGAAGAAGATTCTTCTTCTTCTTCCACTTCGAGTTCATGGCGGTGTTCAGAGCCGTGGTGCTTCCCGAAGTCATTCGATGAAACGCCTGGACTTTCTTGTCTTTCCCTTGGATTGCTAGGGGTCGACATGACCGTTGATGGCAAGGGACTCTCGAAGACGGAAGAGAAAGAGGAAGAACAATAATTAGGCTTCTCTGTCTCATCTTCTTCTTCTTTCGTGATCTCATGAACAGTAAAGCCTTGTCGAGTTTCTTCTTCTTCGTCTTCTTCTCTTGTGGCGCCTTGATTTGCATCGAAGAAGAACCCTTCAAGGATAGAAGGAGTCTTCGGACTCTCTGGGCTTCTTTCCTTACTTATAACCCTCAGGGGTGGATTTCTTCCTCCTCCTCCTTCTTTTCCTTGAGAGAAGCATCGCTCTCTTTCGTCGACGTTGTCGCTTGCATCATAGCTTTGTAGAACGGTCTCTTCTTCTTTCTCTGTAAGCGCTCCATCTCTTCTTCTTCTGGTTTGGCTAGCCACGTCTTCTTTCCCTTCGTCGTCGCTCAAGACTTCCACCGTTGTTCTCATAGGTTCTTCTTTACTTGAAACAAAGCCTTTGTCATCTTCTTTTCTTTCGCTTCTTCTTCTCTCATCATTCTCTTGTTTGTCTCCCTCTCCTTGTCCCCCATGCCCCCTCCTTTGACTAGAATGACTAGCTCGACTGCATGCACTGCTTAGCAATCGATCCAAATCACTTTCATTCACCTGTCCCTCCTCTTCATCTCTCTCTGTTACAGAAGACAGACGAGGACTCGTCGGCGATCCATAGGGCGTGATCGAAGGATAGGAAGAAGAAGAAGAAGCCGAGGGGGGAGAAGGAGAAGGAGGTAACTTACTTTCCTCTCTTCTTTTAAGAGATAAAACACCTTGTATTAAGCGGTGCACCTGAATCTCTAAAGCCGAATAACCTCTCCCACAGTCCAAACCTGCTTGTCTCATCTCGTCCACCCATGTTGACACGCATGCAAATAAATCACGGAGAGCTTCTTTCTTTTCTCTCTCTTCTTCTTCTTCTTGTTCTCTCGATTCTCGAGTTCTTCCACATCCATCTGAAGCGTCCTCATAGCAAGAAGAAGAAGACATCTTCATGCGACGGGTTGTCTTTGTCTCACCTTCATCCGTATATAAGGCGACTATATCTTGTAAGAGATCTAAGGCGGAAGAACATGTACAATCTATCACACCTACACACTGACGTACGCGATTCTGCAGAAGAAGAAGTTGTCTTAAGAGCTGTTGAAGAATCGACTGAAGAGCCGGAGAAGGACGCAGCGCCAGAAGAAGGAGATGAACAAGAAGAAGAGCCTGAAGCTGTAAAGGAAGAAGAAGAGGCAATTGGAAAGGAGGTACAACAAAGCGGCCTCCCCCACTCCGAGCTGAAGATGAAGAAGCAGAAGGAGCAGGATGAGAAGAAGGAAAAATCTCATGACAAGCAGAAGACGGACGACGACCTGGAGATGTGGATCGCATGCGCGCGCGTTGTCTAGGTGGGCTGGTCTTCTGCGAAGGTGAACGTACACTCGAAGGCGTCGTTTCTTCATGATAGGTAGAAGACGAAGGAGAACGCGAGGGCGCAGATGAATCGGACTGGCCTGATCTGTGCACTTCTCCCTCTTCTTTAACTCGTGAGAATCTCGTCTTGTTTCTTCTATGTTCTTCTTCTTCTTTCTCCTTGTCCTCTCCCCTTGAGGTAGGGCTAGACGTACAGGGAGAATGAGACCGACTAACTGGGGGGGTGGAGCTATCTGAAGAGAAAGAAGAAGAAGAAACAGCAGAAATCTCCTTATGTCTCTCACCTCTCCCTTTCACTTCATTATCGTCTTTCTTTATCTTTCTTTTCATTCCTTCTTCTTCTTCATTGTCGATCACTCGGTCATCTTTCGTCCCTCCATCTTTCCCTTCAATACACCCATTCCCATGAGGAGATGGAGAAGAGAAAGGTGAGGACTTCTTCTTTTTCTTTTGCTTCTTTTCCTCCTCCTCCTCTCCGTCCTCTTCTTGTTCTTTTCTTTCCTTTCTTAAGTCTTCGGCCTTGTCATCTAACGAATCGGAGAAAGAAGAAGATGACGAAGGAGTTAAAGGCGGAAGAGGGGGCATCAAATGAAAAGAAGATGACGGAAGGGAGACTCCTGGAGGAAGGATTCTCTTCACATCTTTCGAGTTGAGCCATCGAAGCATCCATGGATGTCTTAGCACCTATACAGTGTGCACATACACCACGCGCATGCATGAATGCGTGCACGCATGCACCAGGCAACACCGTGGACCCAAAGCGTTACATCTATCTGTAATCCATCTTTGATCTATCTATCTATCTTTGATCAAAAATATACCGATCTTCAATCTATCTATCTTTACTTTATCTATTGATCTATCTGGAAATGTAACTATGCAAACAAACTACACATGAAGAGAGTTGAAATCTCCTTCCTGTGGACGTATCTCTACACGAGTGGACATAGATCGTCTCTATGTACATATATACATATATGTAGAGAGAGAGAGATAGAATGCTGGTATGATAAGGTAATAGATAGAGAGATATACACCAGGCGTCTACTAGCAGGGATAAAAAGTCCGTATATGTCACAGAGCTCCTCGATCGTGAAGACTACTCCGCTGTTGAAAGGAACGGAGAAGATTTCTTTCTTTCAATTCTTTCTTTCTTTCTTTGTTCTGAGTTAACGGGTGAGTAGCACACAAAGAAAGACAGGAAGAGAGAGAGAGAGATAACTTTCCTCATAACGGATTGCCTAGACGTAAGAAAAAGAATCTGTATGAGAATATAGGCGTATTCCTGCTTCTTATCATGCACGTTGCTTTCATCTGGAATCCTTGACGAAAGTAAAACAAAACTGACGAGAAGATAGGGCGTGACTTTTCGCAGGCTCCTGAGCCCCCTCGAAAAAGCTTCTCGAATGAACGCTATCCCATACAGAGGTGTCTGTCTATACACCCGAATGAAACGCCTGTATTCTCCCCTTGCATGCACGACTACCTCTACAGAACAGACACAAATACCAACCTTTCTACATGCTTTTCTTCCGTTTACAAGAGAGAGAAGAAGCCCGTCAAGATATACCCATAGCCAACAGGGAGAAGAAAGAACCCCTGGAGCCTTTAGGTTGGATCATTGATTAGACTTAGAGTAGAACCCCCTCCGTGTGCCTGAGGGGTGTATGTATGTATCCGCCTTAAAGTACTAGTTAGTGAAAGGAAGTCAAGTCGTCTCCTTCTTGAGATTGTCAAAAAGAACAAGAGCCTCCCATACAATATCTCCCCACTCGAGAGACATTGAGGTGTACATACAGCTGGTAGAGAGAAGAAATCTATTGTATTGTTTGGTTGAGTACCTCGTGTTCAGTGATTCTCCTTTGTATATCGACAGTCAGGAGACGACGGATGAGATCTTTCGCACATTCAGAGACACGATGGAATCTTGCATGGCGAAAATGAAACTGCCCTGAAGAAAAACAATACATGCACCACATGCAGAGATAGACAGATAGATAGGTTAAGGATAGATAGATAGATAGATAGACACATTGACTATAAAGACGGATACAGCAAAGATAGAATAGGGATAGATAGATTGTGTGACGGATGTCTAGACAGCTGGAGACAGGAAGACACGGAGTTGAAGAGATACGAGCATGGAAAAGAACCGACTATCCCTGGATGAAAGGGTTGGTGAGAAAGAAAGAGAGAAGGAAAGAGAGACTTCTTCTTCTTTCTTCTCTTCTATGGTCACCACGGTGACCTCCTCTTTTGTATGATATCTATTCTGCCCCTTCCGACCCCACACTCGAGAAGAAAAAAAAGAAGACGAACTCATCTCTCCTTCTGTCTCTCTCTCTCTCTCTGTCTCTCTCTCTCTGTCTGTCTCTCTGTCTCTTCCATTCTCATTTAAGATGAATATAACCCCACGCTTGTTCTTCCCCTCTTCTATCTCCTTCCTTTCATCTTTCTCTCTTTCACTCTCCGCACCTCGCGATATCTCCAGAAAGACACACATCCATAGCCGAGAAAGAAGGAAAGAAAGAGAGAGAGAAGTCAGACAGACAGACAGACAGACATGACTCTACCTTGCTGACTGATCTTACCTCGAAGAATAAGGGTATGAATGGGCGCGATTCTTTCGTCGAAAGGGTAGCTTCCCCCGAGCATTACATAGAGACACACACCTAAGCTCCAGAGATCTGCTGAAGCTCCGTAGTGGCTCGGGACTCCTGAAGATCCTCCTGGTCGATTCCCTCCTCGTCCTCCTTCGGTAATTCCTGTTACTGTAGACGTCATATTCACCGCCGCCGCTGCGTTTGTATTTTTGCACGTCAAAACTAAAGAAGAGACAGAGAAGAAGAAGAAGGAGAAGGAGAAGAAGGAGAAGGAGAAGAAGGAGAAGGAGAAGAAGGAGAAGGAGAAGAAGTCAGATGCATGGATGAAGGAAGGGATCAAGCATTCAAGATCATGAAAAAGCAATGCCAAGAAAGAAAGAAAGAGTGAAGAAGAGAGAAGAGCGTTTTTCGCGAGTGCACTTTGTAGGATTCCTCTATCTTTCTCTCTCTCTCTATCACTCTAAGAGGCAGGAAGCTTTCCTTCATTTCTCCTTCGACGTCTAAATAGATAGATAGAGATGAGTATGATATAGATACGTGAGAGAAAAAGCAAGACAAAGAGAGACATGAAAATGAGAAGAACTTTCCTAAGAAGAAAACATCCACTGCCCTCATATCCACGCCTCTATATATCTGTCTGCCCATATATAAACATGTCTATCAGCACACCAAGACTCTGTTGCTCCTCCTCTTTCTCTTTCTCTTCATCCTTCACCATTCCATACATCTTCTTTTCTTCTTCTTCCTCTTGTTCTCCCTCTCCTCTTCTTGTTCTCCCCCTCCTGCTGCCGCCCTGTGCTCTTACCTTCAGGAGCCCAATACTGCGGGGTCCCGACGAGGGTATGAGCGAGAGAGCTCTTTGTCAGTAACTTCGCTAGCCCAAAATCTGCGACCTTAATGATGTAGAAATCTCCTTCAAGTGTCTTGTCAACCAAAATATTCTCAGGTTTCAAGTCTCTGAATGCATGCAAGAGAGAAGCGAGCAGAACGAGAAGACTGGAGAAGACTCTGCACTAAAAGAAAGGACTCAAGATAGGCGCTATAAGGTGAAAGCATGGCATCTACTACTCCCCTACATATGATATACAAACCATACACCACAACGGACTTGGGAGAATGACAACACCTGCACATATAGACAAAGATGGATAGATAGAGAAATAGATGAATAGATTAAAGCTAGATAGATAGATAGATAGGCCTATCGGTAAGATAGATGCAGTGGCATACCGCCTTCATGACGGAGAACAACATGTGCATGTGAAAGTCCATATGAGGTATAGATACGCACAGCTTCTCCGACTAGCAGTACACGTGACATACATACAAATAAGACTCCCTTGACCTATATAGGCTTTGTCTACACAGAGAGACAAAGAGATCATACCTACCCCCTAACACACAGATACATGCATGCATAGATAACCAGGTGTAGAAGGTCGTATGCCCTAACACACTAAGAATAGGCGAGACTCAGAAAGAGAAGACGACGGAAAGAAAAAAGAGAAGAGAAAACTACAAAGATGTCCGCAGCCGCACGTATCCCTCCCCTCCTGCTGATCGCCCAGCTTTTCGTATAGAGAGACAAGTCAAGCATACACATCCTTAGGTCGATTGAATCCTATCTAATGCACATATAAGTCTCAGCTGTAGAATACACCTCGCCATCTCCCTCCCCCCCTCTTCATCTCTCTCTCTTCGGTGTATTGGCTCCGTAGCCAGAGAGAGAGAGGTCGCGGGCTCTGTAATGTTCATCTGTCCTCCTATACTCGCGAGTAGAACGAGACTGTGAAGGCGATGGAAAAAGTAGATTACCGACGAAACATAGAAGCCCCAAACACACTCATCTTGCAAAGAATTCTGTAGACCTTTATTCTCCCTCTGTTTCTTTATGTTTCTCCTGAGGAGTGAAGATAGAAAGGAAGAGAGGAGACTTACCTATGGATAACATGCTTTGAGTGCATGTAGATGCATGCATGCACAAGCTGATACATCACATAACAAGCCTGGGGCTCTGAGAAGCACCCTTGCTCTACAACGCGATAAAAGAGCTCTCCTCCTCGTACATACTCCATGACAAGAAAGAGCGCTTCATCTTCTTCTACCACATCTTCAAGATTGACTATACAGGGATGTCGCAAACCACGAAGAATCTTCACCTACAAGAAACGCCACGAAGAAGAGAAGAGACAAGAGAAGAAGGGAGATGTTAAGGATGAGGAAGCAGAAGAAGAAAAAGACGGAGAGACAGATGGTTGACCACGGGAAAGGTGGGTTTCCGAGACAACATCTCGCAAGAAGAAGAAGAAGATGAAAGAGGAAAGGACGAACACGCCGAAGTCAAGAAGGAGAAAGATGATGGTCTCATCGAGACTCCAGATGCAAGCCATTCCACACTGCAGTTCTATCAAGAGAAAGAAGAAGAAGGAGGAATGAATCAGTCACCAGGTATGCATGCAGTCATCACATAAATCAAGGTTTAAGAGGCTGAAACTCCCTCGTGGGGCAAATGATTGACTACCTTGAGATAAAGAGACAGACAGCTCCTCCCCCTTCATCGTAGTCTATGACCGACGAAACGGTTGCACTCATACATCATAAAGATAGCTGGTCGCATAGCGAACAATCCATGGAGACAAGACAATTCCTTTCTTTCCCTGCTACACCTTCAGACATACATACTCATACATGCATACATCTTCATATATTCATACCTACTTCACTTCCCTCTCTCTCGTGTGTTCCCTATGTAGAATTGTATTCACACACGCACTTATATACCTATCTATACTATCCATCCGTACGCATCATACATATTCATACATACAGGTTCATGCGTCTTTGTACCGAGGGCCATTCCCCTCCTCTAAGAGAATCCTGCGTCTCCTCGCTCACCGACGTAGCTGCGCCTCTCAACAGCCAAAGCAAAGCTAGCCATTCACACAGACATGCACCCTCATACAGCAAAGAGAAGATACGTTGAAGTGACTAGGGAGACGCTAGCAGAAGAAGAAGAAGAAAGTTTTCCGTCTCTTCCCCACGATTGTTCTTCTTACCTCTCGATGAATCTTTTGAATTTCTCTGGCGAAGTCTGCACACAGTTTGATTGCCTTTAAGTCAATCACTTTAACCGCGAAGAGATCATTCTTCTTCTTCATTTCTTCTTCGTTCTCTTGTTTATTCTCTTCTTCTTGATCTTCCTTCTCCTCTTTCAATCGACGTCTTCCACTACTACTAGTACTACTACTACTACCATGACTAGTCATCTCAGTCTCTTCACTTCGTACACGCTTCGACTTCTTTTCTTCTTTTTCTTCTTCCTCGTCTCCTGATTCACTTGCGTCACGTACGCCAGAAGATTTAGAAAGAGGAGAAGAATAAGTTGTATGAGAGATAACGTTTTTATGCGATTTAGGAGGAGGGGGTGTGTGCTGTCGATGACTCTTCTTCTCTTGTTCTTTCTCGTCATCGTGTTTCCTTCGCCGATCTGCCCTCGATGCATCTGACGAAGGAGTGGAAGGAGACCAAATACGTCGACATGTAAAGACAGTTGCAGCACTGCCTGTCCCTACGATATTCTCGAGTTGATATATCACACCTGTCTTTCGATTCCGGAATCTCCTGCCTGTCTCGATGGGTAATTTATATCTCCATTGCTCTTCCTTCTCCATCTCCTCTTTCGGTTTTCCTTTCTGTTGATCTTCAATATGTTGCTCTTCTTTTTCTTTCTTCCTGGAAAGATTTGCCTCAGCATCCTTTCCTTCTCTCTTGACTTTCCTCTCTTTCTCCGGCTCTTTCATATCCTCTTTCTTGTCTTTTGAGTCGTTTTTCCCGTCTGTCTTAATCTCGTTCTTTCGACCTTCGTTTCCCTTTTCTGGAGAAGATGATGAGACATGATCTTTATCGAGATGAGTTAACTTCTTCTTCTCCCTGTTGTTCTTCTTCTTCTCTTCATCATCATCATCTTCTTCCTCTTCTTCTCTGCCTCCTTCACAGTCAGAGGCAGCGACGGGGTCTTCATCTCCTTCGCCAGGAATTACACGGCGAAGCTCTCCGTCAACGGGAGGATTTCTTAAGCCATCGACGGCCGAACGGACTTCCATGCTTTAAGAGACAAGAGAGAGAGAGAGAAAGGAGAAGAGAAAAATCTCATGAAAAGAACAAGAAAAGAAACAATGACAGGTGTAGAGGTAGATAAAGAAAGAAAGAAGGAAAGGACCTTAAGAAGAAGGGAAACGAAGGAGAGAGAGAAGAGAGGATGAAGAAGAAAGTTTTCTTTGTTATGGAGGAAACGAGGAAGAAAGGTGGCGACGAAAGAATACATATATGATAGGTCTTCCTATCGAACTTATATGAATGGTGTAGGGCCTAAATGTCTTGTTAAAGATGAGGTGCGCTATCTTTCTTCTGACCGACTGTCTACTTATCTTCCTTCTCTCCTCCCCCTTTACAGGAGGAGGAAGCAACTCTATAAGGAGAGAAGAGAAGAAAAGAAAGAAGACACACGAAGGGAAACAAATGGGAGAAAAGACACGACGAGAAAGTACTGGAATCGGTAGAATTCAGAAGGTTCTAAGGTTGCAGACGTCTCTTTCATCGAAGGTTTAGAAGGAGTCATGGAGGGGGCGACTAAAGGGAAGAAGGATAGAACAGCAGAAAGACGGTTTCCTGCAAAGAGGGAGAATGACTCTCCAACAGAATCTCGATGTTTAACGGGCGAATGGGGGTGAGATTGACCTCGGGTGTACATACACCTGACTATTCACGTCAAAGAGAAGGAAAGAGACAAGCGATGTGCCAATGAAAGAAACGACGTACATCGTATCGCAGCGTAAACGAATGAAGAAAAGAATAGGAAACCCGGAAAGAAAGTGTCAGATAGAAAGACAAACAGAGCGACATAAATAAAGGAAAGAAAGAACTTCCTTTCGTCCTTTCTTCATTCTTTTCTTAACTCAAATACAACTATCCATAAACAAACATGTCATATATGGAGAGGTGCATCCGTCCCATAACTCCACCATCACGAAAAGCCGGGAAATGATACGTTTTCTTTCCATTGTGTAAGTAGACTCACAATCTACCGTCAATAGATGAAGAAGAAGACGCGCTGACAAGGTCTTGACGTGATTCTTACGGAGAGGGAGAGAGAGACAGACATTTAAGAGAAAGCAAACGCACGAGTCCACTCGAGTTCTCCCATTGTGTTAAAAAGAAGAACGAAGAAAAAAGGAAAGCGACACGAGAACGCTTGCCAGATAAAAAAAGAAAAGGACCCTTCTGTTGAAGGGAAGGACAAGGAAATTAGCACAAGAGACGACTGAGATGTTTGAGAAGAAGCAAGATGAGGTCGGAGGAGAAGATCGGGCTCGACAATAATAGCATGCAGCAGACCGAATGAATTGAAAAGAAGAAGAAGTACTTCTACACATCTGGTGTCAATCACTCTAGATTAAGATCAAAAAGAAAGGAAAAAGACCTTCTCTCCATTCTCAGTCCATGTGTTATGAACACTAGGAGCGGTGAAAGAAGAATTAGAGAAGCAGGGAAAGGTATTGGCCAAGGCAAGAACTCCAAGGAGAGTTGAGATCGGGCTCACTCGTCCACTTTCTGAACGGAAAAATCTCCTGCCGCGGATCTAACGACCTATGTCTGCGGTGTCCGATACATAGTGTCTACGATGCTACTCTAGGTTGGGGGTGTCGCATTGGTAAAAAGGAGAAGACGTCGTCACACACTCATTCTTCTCTTTCTCCAACTTCTCTTCTGCCTCCTTCTGTACCAGAGAGAGAACGGAAGAAAGGACCAGATGTCTTCGTCTCTAAAGAAGACACATTCCTGTTGTCTTCCTTTCGACGAAGAAAGGAGACAGGCATTCAGTGTTCTTACAAGGTACGAGAAAGAGAAGATCTAGAAAAAAGAATGAAGTTCGCGAGACAGTCTGAAAACAGAAGTCTAGAAAGAAAAGCCCTTAAGGGAGATGTGGAGAGGAGGAGGATGAGAGGGGGAATGAAGGGCTGAAGGCGAATGACCAGGAGGGTCTATAATTACGACAGCTTCAGTGCTTCACCTCGCCTTGTGTATCTGTGATGGAGGAACATGTTTGTCCTTCTTGAAAGAGGTGAGACCAACCGCTTGTCTTTGGGAGAAGGATTTCTTCGACAGAGTTAGAGAAGACACTGACCGACGGCGTTCATGGTCGGAGGAACACAAAAGGCAAGGAAGCACGGAGGACCGGTTAAATGACAGCAAAGAAACACTACTCCCGCTCCTCCATCGTCATTTTAAAGTGTAAAACACACTATGTGTACACATACTCTCTCAGAAATGCACAGATACCAGGGAGGCACTACGATGGAAGTGCTTTCTTGCCCTAACTTCCTCAATTAGCCCTCAGTGTAGTCACACGCTCTCTCCGGGGCTACAAACCTCACCAGAGGGGTTCAGTTAGGACAGGAGAAGCGGAAACCGAGAACTTACTCTAGTGTTGCTAAACCCGAGGTCAGCAGTCTTTCTTCGCAGCACACACACACATATCCTCAGTGACCACTTGCACTACAACTACAGCTGTCGCCATGTAGTCTGCGTTTCATCTCTCCGAGGTACGAAGTTCCTCTACAGATTTCCTTTTCTCTTTTGGATGGAAGTGATTGTTTCGCTGGCCATTCTGACCACTCGGGGAATCTCTACGTTCACGTGGGCTGGACGTCTACCCATAGCACCGCTGGCGGAGCGATCGGGTGGTCTCCCTTGGTCGGCCTGCGCTTGTATCGACGGGCAAACATTCCCTCACCTCTGTCTCTCTCTCTCTCATGGCTGGCAGTGACTAGTAATCACTTCTATGCTCTCTCTTCTGCTGGCTCTGTCCACTGTCTTTCGACAGACCAGGCGCTACTGCGACTGCCCTCTCTTCTCTCAGGTCATCGCGGAACTCTTGCTAGTGTCGAGGGATTCTGCAAAGCACTCGGTGCACCCCAGCAGTTTTTGTTTGGCAAGGCGTCACTCGGCTTCTGCCCAGTCCTCAAAGGTAGACCTTCTTCTGTGATCTTTGCACTTCTTGCAGACCCCGAGTAGCCGCTAGAGGAGTGTCAGTCCGTCAAGGGCCGATCGAGTTCACGAACAAGTTGCTGAAGAGTTCGATGTCTTCCTCTGAGCAACAGGAATCTCTGCAAAACTTGGACCGTGCCCAGTCACCGGAATTTCGCATCAGGAACAATCCAGATGGTCTCTGCTTACAGAGAGAGTCCCTTTGTTATGCTCAGTCGTAGCAGTGAGTAAAGGGCGGCTTTTCTCTCCGCCGCGAATGACCACAGTGCCGCTTATTGCGCGACTATTCCTCAAGATATGCAGCAGCGAAAATACACATTCTTCGCGTATGGTCTTCAGCTAAAGCAGACAGCCATACATACACCCATTCCACATGCACGTGGAATACGTGTGTGTATGGCACCATTCATTCCTTTCGCTAAATCGGCTACGCCACGCTGACAGGCGACGAAACAAACATCGGTCCTGTCGTCTTGTTTTCGGCACGCGCCCCTTCAGCACTGGTTTCCCTGTCATAATGCTTATCTAGGATAGAACGGGCTTGGGTATCCAAGGCGCTATAACCACCAAGTGCATAGCTAGATTGGTAGTTGTCTGCACATAGCTTGGAAAGACCAGAAAGACGCATGGTCATGTGACTCATTGTAACAGGTTTGTCTTTGTCACCTTGTAAAAGCATCGGGTGTCCGCTGAATAGCCGATGAGTCCCTTCGAAGAGCTTGCGTTCGAAAGCGCTCTTCCACTTGTTCCGTTGCTAGATTCGTGCGGCGTCTTGTCTCTCATGGGTGTGTAGCTGCAGTCACCCCCCTAGAAGAGCACCAGCATCTGCATGCATTTTACATCATTCTCCGATTGCATGCCAGCAGCCAGTCCTGGTGTTGGTTCTTCCTTTCATTCTCAGCATCGATATGGATGTTTCGTTCTTTGCTCCTTTGTTTGATGAGTCAGGAGCCGACAGCCGATCTCAGTCCTTCTCCTCTTGCTTCAGGCTAGTTTCTACTCCGGTGTATACAGCATTCCTCTAGACTCCCTTCACCATTCGTAGTCCTCCTATCTCGATGCAACGCTTCGGATGATAACAAAACTGTCCCGTGATGGGACAAGCCGTCTCTCCTCACAGCCAGAGAAGGATTTCCCTACCCCCTCCTTTCGCTATAGGTCTGTATCTGCAGGAGAAACGGGCTCTACGCCTTTTCATCGCGCTCCTCTAGAGAACCTGTCTCTCTTATGATGGAAGCCCCTCAGCTCACCAACCAAGAGTCTTTCAAACAATCGATCCTGTTGTTTTCATACCCATCGATTTCAAGATACTCTATAGAGGGCAGATGAGACCCTAGCGTACTTCGCAAGGATGAAGCCAACTGTGTATTCGCTTTACGTCCCTCTGGCCTGCTTTACCTGAGTTGAGTGCTACAGTCCACCCCTTGACCTTCATGTGTAGAGGAACATTTCCTTCCACAAGCTTTCTCTTATCTTCTGCAGGTATTGCATCTCTTTCTGACTCTCTCCAGGCTCTTTGTACTCGTTATGCACGGTGGGCGTACAGCTCGTCGATATCATGGCTTCTATAAAATCCCTCGCTCGGCTTGTCCTTCTGCCGGACGAAAAGGGCATTCCGCTCTTCGCATGCAGCTGTAGAAGGACCTGTCTCGAGCCTCTCTCTTCTTCTCCTTCTCCTCTACTTTTTGCATCTTACTCTTCGATCCTTTCTCATGAAGTCTCGTTTCCTTCCCGGCCGCCTCGCTCCCGGCGAAGCAATCCTTCGTCGCTCTCTACTCTCTCATCGTCTTGTTCTTCTCCTTCACCTTCAGCTACCTCTCTTGCTTCTTCTGACTCTCTCTCCTCTGCTACCGTCCCTTTCATCTCTTTCCACCTACGAAGTCGCTACGTGTCTGTTCCTCTTTCATCTTTACTAAAGTACGAGCTCTCAGGTCATCTACAGTCTTCCTTCTCCTCTTCTCGATGTATCGTGTCTACTTCTTCTACCTCTCTTCCACATGCACCTGCTCTTCGTTCCCGTCAGTCTAGAGCTTCTAATGTGTACGGCCAACATGCAAGCGGCGAAGGACAGCAAAAGAAGGAGATGAAAAAGAAAAAGTTTATCTTGATTGAGCTGCTAAAAAGACCTGAGAAGGTTAACAAAGATGGACAGATTCTCTCAAAAATGATAGAGGGAGTTAAAGAAAAGAGAGAAGGGCATGCTGCCGCGCAATTGGTAAGCAGGAAGGCTTCATGAGAAGAGACAGCTCAAAGATCTAAAGAGAGAGGGAGGAAGGATGAAGCGAACATGACGAAAATCGGGGATGATCTTCTCTCCTGCATGCATAGGTGCTATATAGTTGGGGCCATGACATGTACGTATATGTGTGAAGGACGTATGCATAAGTCTGTACCTATGTACATGCATATGACTACCTAAAGGTATATCTGTGTATACCTATATATGTCTATATGTATGTATAATGTGTGTATGGATTTCTTCATAGGAGCACCCCCTTCGCCCCTTCTCCCCTCTTATCTACAGTCATACCCAGTCGCCCTCATTCCAAGACTGACCGCCTACCTGTTCATTCTCTCTTATTACTTCACTATAGCCACGTCTCTATCAGCTTTTCCCACGTCTGTATCAGCTCTAATGAAAGAGAATCTCTTTCTCTAAGATGGGTTTCTTTGCGTTCCTTATCGCTTTCTTTTCAGATGAATGCTCTCGCCTCCTCCTCCTCTACTTGTCGCTTCTTCTCTCCTAGCATGTTCATACATGCTTTATCTTTTCTTCAACAGAAGAAATGGCTACCATGTCTCTCTCCAGATATCATTCAGAAGAGAAACCAGCGTATTCTTTTATCTCTCCAAACGCAGTCTTCCACTCTTCTTTCGCCGAAGCATATGCCTATCTCTCGTGCCGCTAAGGATGATTCCCTTAGCCACCCCTCTAGTAGCCTTGGCGATATACAGAGAGTGCTCATAGAGCATCTCAATGCATTAAGTCATACAGATTTCTGTCTTACCTTTCGCCTTTTAACCTCTTCCTCTTTCTCTCCTTCTCCTATAGAATGGAGATATCTCCTCACACAACTGAAGATTCGAATTCCACATCTCGATGTCTCTTCTCTCTCTCAGATTGCTCTTTCTCTTGTACAGACACTTCCTTCTTCTGCTTCATGTAAAGAGTCTTCTATAGGTCTCCAGAAGAGAGAGAGAAACGAACAAGTGAGATCAGAAGACTCTCTCAAACACATCCATCATTCTATAGCATGCTCCCAAGGCCAGAGGCTTGGAGCGGAACAAGGAGAAGGATATGATATGAGGGGAGATGTAGCCCCAATGCTCTTTTCTGCGAAGTCGTTCAATAAGAATGAAAGACAGTCGATAGAGGAGACGTCAGGAGAGAAGAAGATGAAGATCTCCTATTCACTATGTGACGGAAGGTTAGAGCGTGAGATTGTTGAGAGGATTCTGAAGGAACTTCTCCCGTCAAAAGAAGTTAGTCTGGGTCGTGTCTCTTCATCTATGAATATGGATAGAAACCAAAGCCAAGGGAGATCCCTACAAAAAGGTAGCGATGAAGATGAAGAGGATCTAGAATGGAAAAAGGGTTCTGCTTCGGCTTCTTCTTCTACAGTGACTATCTGCAGTACAGAGGGCGCGAGTGTATGTACAGCTCCTCCTGTGTCTCTTATAATAGCAGCATGCGGGCGTTTAGTGGACTTGAGTATAGCCGAGAGAATTGAACTGAAAGAAATTCTCAAACAGGTAGTCGCGCATGCACGAGATCATGACGATCCTGAAGGTAAGAATGGGCGGATAGGCAAAAAGAGTCGAACGACAGAAGAAGAGACATTTCCACGTAAGACTCGCAGTAGAGATGAGGGTGATGATCCGAGCAGAAGAAGAAGAGGAAAAAGCAAAGCAACAGCAGATGCGGAAGAAAGAGAGAAAGTTGGCGAGATAGATGAAGGCAGATCTGATATGGACAAAGCACGTCAAGAGACAACGACGGCGATTCCAAAGGGAGAGAACGGAGAGAGCAAAATTGAGAATGCGTCATGTGCTTCTTTAGACATGACTTCAGCCTCTAAGGATATCGATCGTGTCCTGGGTGAACTTCTGCATGTGCCAACAGCTATGTCAGCTTTGCAATCTTCAGATGTTTTTCTTTTTCTTGATTGTCTTGACGGGGTGTATAGACACCTCACAAGATTCACAGACGCACAACTCGCGGCATTCTCTCGGAGAGTCGCCCTCGTTCTTTTTGAGAAGAAAACTACACAAGTCGACAATCCTCACAATGATACAAATGAGCTCACAGAAACGATTGACGGTATGCTTTCACCTGCCCATATACAGCCAGGTGGACGTCCCTTATCTCATCTCTGTTCAGACGGCACTGCACATGTATCTATCTATTCATCTTTAAGCTATCGACTTTCAATCTATCAATCTTTTTTCAATCCACCTATCTCCAATCTATCCATCTTCAATCTATCTATGTCTAATCTATCTATCTATCTCTAATCTATCTATCTATCTATCTTTAGTCTTTCTCTCTATCTATCTACCTGCAGACCCGCGGATGTCTGTATATTTTAGTGACGAGTATTGCTCTACTTGAGCTTTTGCTTTCATGTACACTCCGCGTATTTCTCGTTCTTATGGGGAAGTGGCTTGTCTTCCTCTCCATGAAGACTTCCTCCACATGCAATCTAATACTTTCTTCGTGTCTTCTCAGAGTGGTGAATATTGTCGAGTCCTGCTACTTAGCAAGACACGTGAAACATAGAGGCTCTCATGCTCCGAAGAAACAGATGTATGTATCTGGATCGAGGGTGCATGCAGAGAGGTATCACGTAGGGACGATATATACAGTATTGGCGTATCTCTCACCTTTCTCTTTCTCTGTCTCTCTCTCTATATGTGGGTGAATTTCTCTTCTTTTCAAAACTGGATAGCTAGGGAGACAGATCTTCTTGACGGCATGTCTAAATGTGTGTAGTGGCCTACCTCCGTGTTCTTTGTCCGTCCACGTCTGACTATCCATTTCTCTATATATGTATATGTGAAAGAAAGGTAAGAAGAGGGTGATACGAGATCATACCATCGTTGTCTTCGTTGTTATGTCTCTTGTTCTTCTTCTTTCTACCCCTCAGTCTCCCCTCATTAGGTGTGGGGCATGGAGGTGTATACAGATATGTATGCCAACAATGGATGGGCTAGTGTTTCTTCTTCTTTCTGTGTATATTTGTGCCGGGTTACGATGTAGGCTTTCAGTTGCTGACTCTTTTCTTTCTTGATCGATTGCCGTCAATGCCGTTGAGAAAGCAGTCTGTCTTTAGATCTCTCTTAATCTCTTTACTACGAAATCACCCTTCGGCGCTTCAACCAAGTCTTCCTATTCTTTCTTCTTCATTCCTTATTCACATGCATCCTCTTCTTATCAAACAGACAGGTACCAAAGAAACTCCATTTCTACACTTATCTACATCTATGTAGATACGTACCATACAGAAATCTCGAGCCCGTACCTGTATGTCCCCAGGCAAATCATAGACACATATATAGAGACCTATATATATATACTTACACATACATAGTGTGTGGGTGCGTTCATGTATACCGACAGGACATAGAGATTCATCTTAAGAGACACCCTGTCACCAATGGCTGTTGCCGACGGATCCCCGTGACTCTCATCAACGACTGACTCCTATGGGCCACTGGGAGTTGCAGCGTCACTTCTAAGAATGCCAATGAACCCTGCGGAGTGCGTCATGTGTAGACACATCTCTCAAAGCTTGTCTAGACATGTTTTGGCTATCCCTTGAGTTTGTCTCTTTCCCCCGGGCAGGCTGCATGCGTATGTCTGTTGCAACAGTCTCTTCAGGAATGTCCGAGATACACACACATCTATATACATGTATTTGTCTCCTGTCTGTGTGGGGAGAGATATATATGTGAACACAAGCGCCTTGGATAGACGGTTGAGATTCAAGGGAGTAAGTAGGGTAACCAAAGAGAGGGTACATCTCTCGTGACAGAGCACACAAAGAACACGTGTCTTCGGAAGAAAGAAGAAGAAGAAGTCATGGTTTATGTAGGGGGAGTGTAAACAGATGAAGCGCATGCGCCTATACTCGCTTTTCTTATTCATGTACTTATACAGATGGCTGTTGCACATTCGAGGAAAAACGTCTCTCTTTTTCGGTCTTTCCCCACTGCGGGACACCAAGGGTGTATGTGTGAACAGCTGGAAGAGGATTTCATACGTCTACGAACGCATTCGTACATTCTACTTCGTTTCTTTTAAGTGCTTCTGAAATCTCTCCCTAGATCGCTAACTATATTACACCGAATACACGCCTGTAATCATGCCTTGCGGACATACACACACACACAATGAATCTACTCGATCTACACTAGGATGACCGTAGCTGGAGGGAGACGGAAGAGGAAGGCGCTTCGACGGATCAAGAGGGGTCTAGACTTTGTCTTCTTCAATTCTCTTTGTTCTATTCCTCATGCGATGTGTTCTCTGTAGATAACCTCTGGAGTGGCGTCGATCCTCTATCCCCTCGGTATTCTTCTTTCTTGAAGTATTCTCTGTCTAATACGGAGTTCTCCTCATTGATTCTTGATATCTCTCGTATCTTCCATCTCGCCTTCTCAACTTCATATACCTGTCAAGAGCTCATCTTTTCTAGCTCGAAAAAGCGAACTACCCTAGACTCTTCTTCTTCTCCTTCTTCTTCTTGTCACTCTCTGTCTTTATCGCTGCAATCCCTGGTTACGGGGAAGAACTTTGACTCCAAGTTGCACGCGGCATGGAGAGTGTTTTCTCGGAGTATTCATCGAGCTGTTCAATCGAAGCTTCATGACTTCGATACTCTCGATTTAGCGAGACTCGCGGAGGCAGCCGTCTTATTAAGAAGAATCGGCGGAGGGTGTTCAAGGAGGGGAGGTCGAGGCCAGAGTAGAAGGTCCCCAGGTGACTTTTACTTGCTAATGAGGGGGGGGATAGGCAGACGAGGAATCGACGGCGACGAAGACGAAGATCGCGAGATTGAGATGAAGATAGATGAAGAAGAGAGAGAAATGCTTGATGTACTTGCCCACGTCTTTAGAGCTATGGATCAGGTAAACGGTTCATCTCCTCCTAGGACGAGATGCATATACACCTTCTCGTCTCTCATCTCTTGTTACCCTGTTGAGGCTTCGATACATATAGACATGCATGCACGGCTAGCACACTATACATATCTATACCTATGCATATATCTATGTATAGAAATAGATAGACAGATAGACAGATGAAAACCGTGGACAGAAGCAGAAATTTCAAGAATGTACCTCCTCTCTAGCGCCTTCGCTTTTATTTGACGTGTGAATCTGTGTGCGTCTTCTACAGTGTTGTGTATCGTTGCTTGACTGTCCGAGGGAAACACGTCGTTCTCTCGTCACTCTGTAGTCATTCGCTTCTCTTCGTCTCTGGGTTTATCTCCTTCTCCCTAGCCTCTTCTTTCAGCTTTCCATCGTCTTTCATTTTCGTCTTCAGGAGGGAGAGGAACTTGTCTGGCTGTAAGAGGGAGTATCATGTTGTTCTCTCTTCTGTGATACTGTCTCCTTGTAAGGACCAGTTCAAACCTACTACTGTCTTTACACTGTCCCCTCGATCCATTCAAAAGACTCGTACAGTGCCGCTATTATTGCACGAGATGATCTTTCAGACTACAGCGGACATACGTGCCACCTACACGCCAACAGGTATACATACCGACGGATCCACGTTATCACCTAGCTCTGTATATTATCGAGGGGTCGGTGTACGTGTGCTTATGTATGAATATGTATGTATGAGTATGTATGTGCCTATGTATGTTTGCGGGCCTGCTCATCTGTCTGCGTGTATATGTAGATGTTGCTAGTGGTACAAGTGATAGAAAGCTTTGCTATCGATGTGATTTGCTTTCAGCGATCTTGGAGTCTGAACTTGGAGCATGCAGAGCACTTGATGACAGTGTTAAGTCTTCTCTCTTCACCTTACGAAGATAAAAGAAAGAAAGGTACCGACAAAGATGTATATTCCACGCGCCCTCTTTCTCCTCCTCCTCCTCGTAGAGCTTCGCCACAGCTGATTTCTCTGTTAGCACGGCTTGTCCATCTCTCCGTCACAAAGAATGAAACACTGGCCTTTTCCTCGCATCATGCAGATGGAAAGAGAGTTGGAGGGTCGCAGGAAGAAGACAGGAGAATAGGAGAAGCGAGTGAAGTGTATATACACCGGAATCCTGAAAGAGAAGTGTTGTCTTCGTCTTCTCATTTCCCTCATGGAGAATCTTATCCACGTCGCCCGCCCTCCTTCACTGAATTTCTTTTCCACCAAGATAAACACGAGGCACGAAGAAAAAGACGTGAACAAGAAGGTTTCGCACAAGAAAGAGAAGATGAAGAGGAGAGAAGTATGCAATGTGAAGACGAAGAGGAAGGAGGATTGTTGAATAGCATTAGCATCAAGCAGTTACGAGTGGCGATGAGTATTTTTTCTCCAAGGCTACTTACAACTCTCAGGTATCTGAGGTGTTTTGTACATAGAATGAAGTCTAGTTTCTACATAAACAACGAGGTGTCTATAATACTCGTCATGAAAGAAAGAAAAGCGGCTAGAAGGATTTCAAGACTATCACATACTCTACACTTACGTAGTCATCACACTGCTCCCTATATGCAACAAGGGGTCTCCTATGTACATAGTACTTTTCGTGTCTATACTGACCGGTGCTTTTCTACGTGTCTCTATACAGCGACTATTCTTGCCCTTTGCGTATTTGGTAGGTCACTCCACATGTGAAACTATACATGTGAGACATGTATATGTAATTGTGCTTACATGTAGGCATGCTCGTCTCTCCTTTTATATAGCCTGCAGTGCTTGCTAATAGTGGCTAGCGAGAGCCCCTTTTCAGACTGAGTAGTCGATGCTATCCGGCCGGATGAGCTTCACCTCAGCTACAACTTGTCTAGTGGAGAGGAGACGAACTGTGCCCTCGTATACATATCAATAATGATCTTCCGATACACCATGCCTACACGAACACGAATCTACAAGACATAGGATCATCAGCTGTGTGGTTAGCTCGCCGTCTTTCTTCTGTAAAACTCTGCACAAAGATCTCGGTAGTGCCACCTCCGGGGGATAGTCTTCGGCCCTACCTATATTTTTCTTCTCTTTGAGAGAAGATGCCGGTCAGAGAAAATCGTGTAATGAAACAAGGAAAGAGACCTCGCCGCTGGAAAGGATGACGTGAATCTAGAAAAAAGAAGAACTGAACTAGCCAGCTTCTTCTTTTTAGATAGCTATTCTACTTTGATGTAGATATACTGAAGTCCTACCTAGCAAATGTGCTGCATGGTTCTTTCCCTCTTCGTCATCTTCTCCGGGATGTTTTCGTTTTGCCCTTCTTGTCTTCTTCCTACAGAACAGCTGGGCTTCCTGATGATGCTGCTTCTCTTCTTCTGTTCTCCCTCGAGTCGATTGTCTGGTGTATTCAAGAAGTATCAGATATAGGATCGATGCCTACCTTATCTATCGATTCTCTCTCAGAATCCACGGTACTAAGGGATAGCCAAGGACAGCCATGTGATACCTCCACGGCTCTCTCCTCTTGTATCTCTGAGAAACTTCGTAGAGCTCCAAGACTAATTCCGGATGCTTCAAAATCTGTTGACGCAGGCGGAAGAGGAGGAGAAGAACAAGAAGATCAGGACGAAGACTTAAGAAGGATAAGGAATCGACGAGGTGAAGACGATACTGAGAAAGACGAAGAAGAAGAGAGACGAAGAAAGGGGAGAGAACAAGTTCTTCTCACTCTCTTAGGGATTAGTAAACAGACGTTAGCTGGTGCCTTTGGTGCATGCGGTCTGTTACTCGATGAAATGTCTCCTAAGGATAGAAGAAGAAGTAAGATCGACAGAAAGGCAGTGCCATCAGGGGGTGAGAGGTGGCGGTCTTTTTTGTTTCTTGGTGTATGTATGTCTCCACACTTGGGTTTGTTTTCTCTGTCTTTGTACATCCCATATCACCCTCTCTACATGGTGGTACTACGTTCGTACTCAAGCATATGAAGATCCGCATCCGCTCCTATGTGGTTGCATAGTTACCTTATACATGTATATATATGTATATGCGCGGATATATATGTAGCTGCGTAGGTGATTGAAGGAGACGATTTGAAGGGAGCCGCGTTGTGGTGTAGCAGGTAGGACGTTGATGTGATCGCCGTGTCCCTCGAAGCTTCGTTCGTTCTAGTAGTGTATCTGTAGGTCACCAGCTGTATGTACAGACAGTCGGGAAGGTGCCTCACTGTTTGCACCGGAGCGCACTCGTGTTAAAGTTTGTCTTGTACCTCTGTAGAGGAGAGAAGTAAAGAAAAATAGGAGGAAATGTAAGAAGTTTTCGTTATAGTTGGTGGATCTAGGCGGATTGCAACCTTCTGTAAAGCTTTGCGTCAGTTCATACATGAAATAGATACTTGCTTACTCAGGCAGCCGTAACTCATGAAGCTCTACTCTTCCTTCCTTCCTATAGCCAACCACAGCGTATACTCCCATCGTGTGCGTCCCCTGTAGCCACGCACATGATTTACTTCGTAGATAAAGATGTGTAGACATCATATACCTTGTAGCTGGAGATAGACGCAACGTCATCTCTTCCAGAAAGCAGGATGACGTATCTGTAGTTGGCATGTCGTATTGGTGATCTCAGTAGATCAGTCAGCTTCTGGTTTGTCTTTTCTATTACTCGCTCATGAGCTCTCTCAAAAGTTATCTGTTTGCTGTGTATGTTGCTGGCTTATCAGCTCGAGTTGTGGGGCTAACCTCTCGTTTATCGCGGTATCTCCCGTCGGACGTCGCCTTACATACGGAGCGGCAATTATTGAACGAAGATCTACTTCGGGCGTTACCAGCAGATGTGGATGCTTTACGTTCTCAGTGTGTCGAGGTTATCTCTATGCGAGCAGTGAAGCGCCAGAAGATCTTGATGGAAAGAGACATGAAGAGAAAAGAAAAGAAGAGACAGAAACAAGAAGAAGAAAAGAAAGCCTTAAGTAGCCAGTAGCATTGATCGGAAATGAAGAGACAGTCTCTACTGCTGTCTGCGCGACAAGTAGTTTGCTGAGTGTCCAGAGGAAACTTAGGGATGTCTACGTCTGACTTGTGTTGAAAAGAACGCCAGTCGATGATGTAAACCTGTGTCTCTTGGGACACTTTGCCTGGGTCAATTCCGTAGGAGGATAGAAGTGTCCTTCGTACATCATTTGTTGACGAACTCCTGGCCGTGTCTTCCGAGCTAATTTTCCGGAAGTGATGAGATTTTTCACTAGTAGTTGCTAATGTATCATTTGTGACGCATGTGGAAACGTGACTCAAAGAAAACGGCTGTTCCTGAGATAGGTAGGCTAGCCTTGTTGTCATGCCTTGTTAGAGCATTAGATGCGCAGTCGATGAGGAAGGCGGTAACTCAGAGGCCGTTCAGCTAGCTAGAGAGCTCCACGATAGCTGACCGGTCGCCCTCCTGTCTGGGGTTCGCCTCGGCGGCAAGAACAAAAGCTCCTCTTTCCGTCTTGAGTGTTGAAGTTACAGCCGCAGCTGCTTACGGGTGCGGAAAAGAACCCGTCTTCCCCGGGAGATAGGAAAGTTCCTTCTTCTCCTGACGTGTAGTACTGTCACTCTATGCGGTTACGCGTATGCGAGGAATGCTGCTGTGGGGTGCAGGCAGCTGCATTCCCTGCAGAGGACCACGGTTACTCCCGGTCGTGTTGGGCGCGGTGGAGCGCATGCACATCTTCGTTGCAGTGTAAACATGTTGTGACAAAAACCTCGTCCAAGAGATCGGGTAAACATGATACTTACACTAACTTCTGACTTCCCGTGTAGCACAGTTCACGATAGCTGTGTATTCGCCGCGGATCCTGATGCTCGCTCGCAGTTACGTCCGTTCTTGCAGGTCACTACGACCGTGACGAAAAATCTGTGATAACCACAGGTAGTAGCCAAGAGTATCGAAGACTCAATAGTGTTGACACAGGAAAGAAGGAATGATACAGAAAAGAAGTAGCAAAAGCATCACGACTTTCTTTCTGAGCGCCCGCAAAGAATAGAAAGCAGGCAGTGGGTTCCAGTGAACTGCTGGCCAGAAAGCGTAGTTACCCTGTTATAGGCACTCGTGCGTACTACCACTCTTTGTAGTGGGAAGGTAGAGGAATGAATGCACCTAAGGTCCGTTGTCACGTCTAGCACTAGTAAGGACCCCTGCCAGTATGTATGAGTACTAACTAATAAGGATGAATAGCGTAGAGGGAGAGCGTTAGCAAAATGAGTTATCCGACGGTCTTGAAAATAGAGAGGGAGGCAGATACATCGGAGATGACGGGTAACAATCCACGCCGGGAGGAAGAAATGACAGGAAAAAGAACGATGAGGACGACGGCAATAAAGAACCAAGTGTAGTCCGGATTGAAGTCTTCTGTCCCAGCAAGGAAGTAAACAAATGAAATGGAACACAAAACTATCACACACAGGGGCTGATGTGTCTTTTTTGTGTGTTTGCTGTACTTTCCGAATCACGAATGAATATTTTTGGTCTTTCTGGAGTGAACTGTCACCGATGTGCAAGGTAGCGAGCGACCCAACGGGACAGGCGCATGAGCCGACAAGAAACAGGCAGCGTACTACGAACAGGAGCTAGATAGACGTAGTTGGGGATTTCGTTGCCACGATTGAAGGGACAGAAGACGTTGACCTGCCACTAAAAAAGTAAAGTGAAGATACAAGGAGGGAGATCAGTCCTTGTCAGTGATGGACTTGTTGTAGACACGCAGCGAGCGAACTCGGTAGCTAGCTACTTGGCGATTCAAATTCCGCTTCACGTCGCCGCTTGTCTTGACGCTGTGGGTAGCTGGCGAGAGAGGAGGTGTAGGGGCAGCATTGTCTTCTCGTTTGAACGTTTCTCTGTTTCCGACCTCGTTTGCTTTCCCGTAGCGAACGTCTCTTCTCCGCTTTCCCATTACGAGGAGAGCTTGAAGGGGAGCGAGATGCGCAACGCCAAACCGAGTGCTGTCAAGCTAGCGTTAGTTGTAGTGGTAGCGCTCGGAGCAGTACCTTTCGTAGCTGTGCTCACCCGTTCCACCTCGCCAAGTGCTGCGCACAGGACAGCCCAACTGTAGAAACCCAGCAGCCGATGGAGGTGGAGACAATTGGGTTGTCTTGTGCCTTCTCGATTTGAATAAGGGAGAAATCTCTTTCAGTTTCAGAGCCGACTCTACGGCAGATGATTGTTTCTATCAGCAGTTGACGATACGGTGCACTCTTTTTGTGCGCGGGGAGAAATCTGAATTCGCGTCGTATGCGGTGATCAGTGCCTCCTATCATCCGGTCCACAGAATCGCTCCCCCTCCAGCACGAATTGTTTTTTCTTCGCGGTTTCTCTTTTCCGTTCACCTGCTGTAACTTGTGTCTAGTTCTGCCCGTCCTATCTGGGAAAGAAGAGAAGCTTTGCCAAAGTAAAGCCGTCATCTCGAGCCACAACTGCATTGAAGACAAAAGAGATCCATTCTATACCTAAGATAAGTCTATCGTATCTCCCGTAATAGACGGAGAACGCATTGTATGCAAATCCGCTTCTAGTTGCCACGACTTTGCTCATACGGTCAATCAAAATGAAGAACCTCCTCACGCCAAGTGAAGGTCTTCAAGTCTCTTGTGACGTGCCCGTTTCAGGTAGTCCGGCTCCTGGGAGGATTCACCTCTTCTCTTCTTTCCGTTGGCCTGTTTTCTTCTTTCTTCTTTTCTGTCGTATCTTGGGGGGAGTCGCATTTGAAAGCGATCCTCCCCCTAATTCAAATCCTTCGACTCCAACTACTTCAACACCAACGATCCGACCGAGTTCCTCTCGTCTTCCTCCAAGCGAAGAGCGCCAACCACTTAGTCCACTCGAAGCAAGATTGAGAGAGATAAGACGAATGGCGCCAGCTCGCCACTATCTACGCGTGCTACGCGCTCATCCATATATAGGAGGACGAACAGAGACCATCCGGCCGCCCTCTAACCCTCATTCATCTCTTCCTCACATGTTACCCCGGCCTGTTCAGAGGCCCAGAGGTTTATCTCCTCTTGCGACTACTCCTCGTCATGAACCAGATGACAGCGAAGGAGATCAAGTTGTACCTGATATCTCCAACTCCCCCCCTTCACAAGTAACTTCGACCACCAGAAAACCTTCTTCTTCTTCATTACCCGCGAACATTCCTTCCGTCCTTCCTCCCTCCCAGGCCCAGACTACTCCTCCTTCATTCTCAGTTCGCCGACGACGCCCAGACGACATCCCTCATCCCGGGGCTCGGCCTGATCGTCCTCTTACTTCTTCTACTACTACTACTAGTAGTAGTAGTGGCTCTTCCGCTGGACCCGTAGCACCCCCACCACGTTCATCTTTTCCAGAAGGCCAATTTCCGCCTTTTCTCTTTCCTCCCCCGGTGAATCCTACATCAAGTTCCCGTCCTTCTACCCCCTCTGAAAGAATACCGGGAGCAGGCGGAGCGCCTCAGCATATACCTTTTTACGTCATGGCCGCAAGAATTATGAATAGATCTCCCTTGCGAGGCTTTCGGAGCACGACTGCTCCACTGGTAGTGTCAGGGACTCCAGCTGCCCCTACTCCAGAGAATGCTCCCCAGTTATATGCATTACCGTATGGATCTCTGAATATAGTCAGGACAGACGATCCTTCTTCATCCCAAGTTGTTCCTTCAGAAGCAGTGATAGCTCAAGGACAAGCTCATTTGCATGTCTCTGCCGGTGGAGATCCTCGCAACTCACGTGAAGGGCGGGGCACTCATCTGGGGTTTCCTATTCTTGTCACAACATCTCAAGGAACCATAAGCAGACATTTCGACCGAGCTGTACCGGATATTCTCCCTGCCGAGCCCTCTGATGCACCGTCACCTGACGATATCATTCCTCCTCCAGATATGGACTAAGGTAGGAAAAAGAGAGAGACACCTGCTTCATGTGTGTCTCTCTCCTCTCTGGCATTCTTGTTTTGAAGACCTAGGTTCTCTTTGCAGAAGAAGGAAGGAGGAACCGTGAGATGTGGGGAACATGACGATGGATGGCGAGAGCCTCTATTTAGAGAGGGCAGAGAAAAGAAAGAAGAATCGGAGGAAAAAAAGAGAAGACACTTCACGTCTCGTGAGGGGAAGTAGCAGGTGGATCGAGAGAGAGACAAAAGAGAGACGAAGGCAGGTACGGATGTAGCTCTATACATCACAAACAATATACGGGTGGTGGGCTACAGTCTACAAGAAGGGGGTGGATGGGGAGGAATTAGAGAGCGAGAGAAAAGAGAAGACTAGGCATAATAGGTGTCAAGTGGTAAGAGATGCGAGACAATCCTTCTATTCAGGTCAAAACGCTTATCAGGCTGCCCTACGGATTTGCTCTCTTTGCTCCGTCGAACTCACTTGGTGAAAAGATATGCTTTAGATCGAGGAGAGTGAGCAGGAAGCAGACGAAGAGAGTTATTTTCAGGGGGATGGAGAGAAACAAGATTGCCCTGACGAGAGGAGAGGCAAGAGAAGACAATAAGAAGAGAGAAGAAGAACTCTGCTTTCATGCTTGTTGCCGGTTCCTCCTGTATGCGATACCCGCAACTACGAAACTACGTACGAGTCAGCTATCCTTCGTTTTCTTTGGAGCCTGTACAGTTGAGATCACTCAGGCGAATGAGTTTCTTTACGCAGGCATACATGAATGAGTCCGTTCTCCATGTAATCTTGCGTGTCTACGTACATATTTATACATGTATCCATACCTTCCTACCTTGACAGTCATTGTATGGGCATTTGAAAGACATCTATCGCTTTTTATGATTTGTCGTTACGTCGATGCTGATAACTTATTCGTCTTTTGTTGAAAGGAGACAGATCGAAAAGGAGAAAAAGAATTTAGGAATAAAGAGAAGGTACAGATTTCTCGAACAGACGTTTTCTTCATAAAGACACACACGGCATCCTCCGACCTCCTGCGCCGCATAAATCATAAGAAGACGATGTGCACTTGATTCCCTCTGCATGCAATCATCTCTTACGTACCTTACCTTCCTTCTCTTGCGTCGCTCTCCAGTGGGGTTCAAAGTTACAAAAGAAAAAAAAATTGTCTCTTGAAATCTTGATCTTGATTCCACAGACGTCCCAACAACTAGCCACACATCCATCGACAAGCTAAGATAGTCATCCATCCACACACACGGACGTCAACCGCTGAAAGCATGTCCCTCGAAAGAATCAAGATTTCTTCCAAGCCGGTCTCTACCCACCTTCTCCTGATATCGAACCTACAATGATACACATACATACATATATATATATATACATGGGGGTTAGGGTTTCGGTACTCTATCTATCCCCTTATCAATGAGGAGTCTCCAACAGTATCCAGTGTTAACAAAGAAGCACCCGGCTGACTGGTACCATACTGGGGAGTTTCATCTTCAAACCGAAACAACAGCAATCGGAGCCGTCATAGCTCGCTAATCCTGGAAAGGAATCAGTGCGAGGGGCTGATCCTCGGAACCCGTGTAGTACTGACAATGAGACTCTCAGATAGATAACGTCCCCCCGCTCCTCGGATTCAGGAGTCCGCTCCTGCAAGAATACGAGGACTGCGAAGGAAAGGCCAAGTGAAAAGAGGAGTAGAAAAAACAACAGCAGCGTGGCTATCAGGTACATCGTACAAAGAAGTCAAGCACTAGAGATGTGCTTCAGGTGTATCGGTCATATTGGTAGTGGGAAGAAGATATGGTTGATAGAAAGTAACCGTGTTACGTTTCTGGGAGGCGCGAGCGCCGCCGATGAGTAACGAGAAAGCCCTGCGGAGAGCTCCACGGCAGCAAAATGACTGCCGTAGTTCTGTTGCGGCCGCGCCGCTGCTGGGCTGGTCAAGCGAACGGGCCTCCGCGGGTGTGCAGCGTCGATGACGCTGCTACTGCGTTCTCGAAGAGACAGAGAACAGCAGGTACTCTCGCTGGAAAAAGAGAACAGCATGTTCCTATCGGGCGCAAGCCGTTACTCTAGACAGTCGCGGGTAGTTGAGGTGAACATCCCGTGTTTCTCTTTACCGCTAGTTTAGATACCTAGGCATGTATGTGGTGTATGTATGCATCTCCGTATGAATATATGCGCGTGTGTTTGCACGAGGAACGGGGGACACAGGTGCCTTCCGTCTTCTTCGGCTGGTCCCAGTTGAAGTAAGAAACTTGCGTGTGTGCACATCCCCTAGCAACTGTCCTAATACTGATTGTCGTGGCAATGTGAAAAGAATCTGTCGATCATACTGTGATAACGTATCCATTCTCCGATCATGGACCGGAAGAGCCCAGAAACCAAGAGCATGCCTCAGGCTGAAAAAGGTGGGTGACGATACGTAGAAATGACCGAGGTTTCTTCAGGTGCACTGGAGACCCTCTTCATCGCAGTCACTTGCTCACTTTCTCCTTCTTCTTCCTTCTCACGCTCTCTCACTCCAGCAGCAAGCAGTAACTATATCTAACGCGCGTTCAGTTCTTATTGCTGACGCCACGTTTCCTGTTTAATGCAGCAGACAGGGACGCCACTGCTCCTTGTAAGGGCTTTCTCACCTCTCGCACACTGCCCAACCAACGAGAGTACCGGTACAAAGAGAATACAACAGCAACAGATCCGACCCCTTTGAATAAACAGCCAACACTGGACAAGAGTCTCTCTCCCTTCCTTTCCTTGGTCTTTCCTCATTTGGTGATTGTCTGCTGTTGGGTTTCACTGCGTCTGCGCCCCTTTTTGTCGTCGCCTATCCTTAACATAAAGAGACAAACACCGACACGGAATAAAGGAAGAAACGTGGAAATCTCCTAGGTAAAGAAACTGACATCAGAACTGAGTCGTACAGTAGATCCAATCTTCGTCAACCTCGTCGCCACCTTCCCGCTCAGTTCGACGCCGTCATCACTCAGTCATCTAAGTCATGAAAATAAGCTTCTTTCTCTAAGCGTCTTCTACCTAAACTAGAGAGGAATGTGCGGCCCTTTTCTCTCATTAAGACCTGTGTCGTCTGTCCGATGCTTTCCCGGTGCAGGTCTCCTGTTCTTTGTACGATGCTGCATATTGCCTGCTTGTGGTGGCTTCTTGGATACTGCTTTTGTCTTTACAGCTGCAAACAAAGCGCTAGTCATCTTCTTGTGGCGGCAGAATAGCCGGAGGAGATCGGGGAGGGGGACTATAAGGGCGCGACCGAATGACTGATGGTACAGCTCGGTCGAAACGGAGGCTCATGTGTCTTGCGGAGCTTGTGAGAAGAACGGGCGTTCTCCGGGCCAATACCGGCGATCCGCGATGATTGAGTCGGTTTCGCATCAAGAAAGGTAAGAGCAGCGCTCTTCCCGAAGCAATAACTGGCTCTGAAGGGACTGTTTGTGGAGGACTGATATCTGGGTTGATGATATGCAGGGTTCTGAACGGTAATCCATACGCGTCCTCTGGAGGCTGCTCACCAACAGAAACGACAGAAGCTGAGACTAACATAGGTTCACCCGCAGTACGGGCGTCTTCCCACGGACTCGCAGCTACAGCATCTGCTACTGCTTGAAGGGAGAACAGTTCTGGGGGGCGTCCTCCTGCTCCTGGTATTCGTCGACGGCGAGGAGGGCGTGGAAGAGGAGGAGGGAGAGGAAAAAGGAAAGGGCGCACATCGGGAAAAGGATAAGGCGGTTCAGCAGGTGGTTCGCGCGGAGGGAACCGACGAACAACACGGTGACTCAGCCGATGCCTCATACGAGGGACAGCAGCAGGAGACAGCGCACGAGAAGGGACAACCGGCCCGGACTGCGGAGGAGACCACGGCGGGTGTGACGAGGGTAGCGAGGAGGAAGCAGAAGAAGAAGCATCAGGTACAACCTGATCTTCACCTTCATCTCCTTCTCCTCCCTCACCCACACTTCGCCTCGAGGGCGGAGATGCGCGATGCCTTTCTCTGGATGTACCAGCTGACGAAGTGGACGAGGTGCTAGCTGAAGATCTTGACTCACTGCCTCTTTGTCGTCTCCCTAGTCGTGAGCTACCCGCTGACAACGGAGAGAGAGAGATCTCCCCAGCAGAAGAAGACGCGGCAGAAGTACGGGGAGAACCCGACGTAGAAGCCGATGACGGTACTGCGGCTAAAGAAAAGGATCGGGACCGAGGTACCACCTGGTCACCATCGCTCAGTTCCCCTCCCTCTTCAGTTCGCCTCGATGAGGGAGACCCGTGATGCCCTTCACGGGCTGCTGAGGAAGAAGACGTGCTAGCTGCCGGTCCTGACTCGCTGCCCCATCGCCGCCTGCTGAGTCGTGCACGACGCCCTGACAAGGGAGGGAGAGGGACCTCCCCAGGAGAAGAAGGGGCGGCCGAAGGTAGGGAGGAAGGCGCTGCAGAAGCCGATGATCGTAATGAAGTTGAAGAAGAATGGCGGCGCCGAACAGCTCCAGTTTCACCGCCGCCTCCTTCTCCGTGTTCGTGACGATGCGGTCTCAGAGGCTGCTGTCCTCCACTAACCCTTGCAAGAGACGAAGAAGCATGAGGAGGAGACGACGGCACGAGCGCGACCGAAGAAGACGACGAAGGTGCATACGTGATGGAAGAAGACGACGAGGGCGCGGGCCCGAAGGAAGATGAAGAAGACGAGGTCCCTGCCCCCTCTCCGACCTCTACTTGCTGCGCCCACGGGGGCAATGGACGACGAGATGTGCGGGGACGTCTGTCCACCCGTCTGTCTTGTCGTGATTGCTGAGAACGGGAAGGGCTAGAGGGCGGTATAGGGGGAGGTGGGACAGTACTAGTGGAAGTACTCGGTGACAAAGAAGGAACAGAGCGGTCCAAGATGTTCTCATCCTCAGACGACGTGACGAAGACGGGAAAGAAGAAAAAGAAGAAGACAGTACGCAAAGACATCCAACGTTTGCTCCCTGGTGTCGCATCACAAGTAATACGGTCAGAAGAAACTCTGTTTCTCCCGTCTTGCCCCGGCGTCATCTTACTTCTAACGATCTACGCAGGCGACGTTTCTAGGTGGTCAACGAAGTGAAACACCCGCCACTACCTTCTTTGCCTGCTACGGGGAGAAAAAGAGACGGGGATGGGTTGAAGACTTTTACTCACTACACAGTTTTGCCTTCACACCTCAACTGCTCCTCCCAGTCTGTATGTAAGATAGTGACTGGATCTTGTCACAGCCATCTCTCCTTTCCAAAGTATATGTAGTACGAGGAAAACTGGGCGTACCCCACGACACAAACGTGTAGTGAACTCTCTACACTTCAAATTTGTCACCATACCGGCGTAACCAATCTTTATCGGTTACAACTCACTTCTCTCTGTCCATTCAGTAGTGCTGAACGGCACGGAGTAAGTGAACAGCATGCATGAACTGCGTCTCCCAAATCAGCAGGTGTGTATTTCCTTATAGATATTATCAAGCCACCTGACGCCTGGGTCCCTACACAAGAGACGACTAGGGCACTGCCAGCGAGTTGTGAAAACTACGTGTAGAAAACTTTCGCCGGGGTGGGGCTCACTCTCCGCGGGGGCCTGCTAGCCTACGAAAGTCACGAAGATTCTGCAACGGCGAATGCCGATCTAACCCGACGAAAATACGGTTGTGAGGGTAGAGGATAGTGAAAAAGCGAACAACACTGCGTCAACCTGTCATAGGTACAATACTGTACAGTGGCTGGTTGGATTCTTAACTCCTACCGCTCCTACTACTTTGCACTGCCCTCTTAGTCTCCATACAGGACCATACAAAGTCTCAAGGAGGAACGTAAGACCTCCACACAGGGAAACTCCCCCAACTCAACACTGTCATGACATGTGCGCCCTGCGTCTCCACTCAAGGATGGTCACGTGGTGACCTGGTGAGAGAAGGAACGCAGGAGAATGACAGAGAAGCAGAAAAAGGACACTGGAGTTTCGTTGTGTGGAAGAGGGGTTTGTGCCTAAAGAGAAACACAAGGAGAGAGAAGTTAAAATGGCCGATTGGTTCGCGCCGGAGACAGACTCGTCAAGTTCTGTAGGAAACCCGATGATGTGGAATCTCCTGTTGATGAAATTTCTCCCACTGTCTCTGTCTCTTTACTGAGAAAAAGACAAAAAGCATGCCTTGTCCCAGACGCTTGCCGCTGCGTCCCTAGCCGTGTTGCACTTTCTCGGCCACGAGGACGAATGACAAGTTTCCTACTACGGCCAGGCTGGTTCGTTCCACTTCAGTCACCATTTCCAGGCAGGTCTGCTTTCTAGGTTCCCTTTTCAACATGTTTTTGTTGATGAAAGCACGTCTACGGGGTTCTCGAAGAAACCGAAATCTCTGCTTTTATCCTGAAAACGGGTCTTCGATCGTCCGTCCCTGTCCCTTCAGAAGAGCCGTCATGGGTCCCCTAATTTCCTAGCTTGCAGCTTTCATTGGAAGTGTCGGCAATGAAGATAGAGGACACCGAGAGAAAAGAATTGGCCGGATAGATTGGTCCGGTCGGAGTCGGCAGACATTGTAAGAGCACCAGAAGCTGCTAGCTAGCTACTCACGCTGAAGCTCTTCTTCACTAGCTATGTCTCCGCCGCTGTTCGTGAAGCACTGCACCTCGATGGTCTCTATTGTTGCGACTATAGCAATAGAGGCTTCAGGTATCCTGCCCGTTTGCTCGTATTTACAATGACTCGGTTTTGATCTGCTAAAAAACTTCCTCCGGACTAGAACTAACTTCCAGATCTGTGTTCTCCCTGATTTACTTTGATACCATTTGCGCTCCGGAGCTCGACGCTACGGCGCAGACAAGTGTTGTGCCAGCAGGCAAGTGTTGTTCCGACAGGCACTGGGTGTTCAGCTGTGAACGGAAGCATTACCGCAGCTGGACCAGCGTCTATAACCTGCCGACTATGAGCAGCGTGTCAAGCTGGGGAGGCGAAATATGAGACGCGATCAGGACGGACTTGACGGCGACGGGTGTCAGGAGTTTTGGGCGTTATCACTCTGCGCAGTCGAAGGTGTAACGCCCGCGCTTTGAC
>NW_027153839.1:0-40314 GCF_002600585.1 Cystoisospora suis
TCACGCTGTTGCTTTTCCTTGTGCCGCCTGTAGCTTCCCAAGGAGAGCAGAACCTAAGACGGGGATCGGGGGGAGGGGGGGGGGCTGGATTGCGCGCCCCTTATTACCTAGACTGAAATGGAACTAGGCATGTTGAGCGTCCGCCCTGCTACACACCTGCCCCCGTGGTGCCCTTGGTACTACTCACCACTGCGTGCGGTGCATCAGACCTGCCTTGACAGAGTTGAGAAGCCTGCGAACGTTGAGATCCAGCCGGACAGCCAGGCACCGGTATCTTCTCGCAGCCGTGCCGTAGGCCTTCTGCTACTGCGGAGGGCTGGACTGCCTTGGACGAGTTCCGACCAGTGTCCCCAATGGACAATTTCTTTTGAGAACTCTACTGCAGAACCTGGAAGGAGAGCGCGTACGCTTCAGAGCGCTCTCAGCCCTGTTCCGGTGTTCCTGTTAGCAAGCGAAGGAAGGTTCGTGATCGTGCCGAGTTTTTGGTGTGGCCAACAACAGGCTGAAGAAAAACTTGGGACTGTGCCGTGCTGACCAGTCCAAGCAGGAGGTGTTCAGTGGCTGGTAATCTAACCGAGTGCTAAGCGGGTATTCCGCCAAGCTCCTCTTTGTCTCGAATACTTGTCCGCTTTCTCAGTTCACACGCAGTGGGAACGCTCAAGGTGTGCAGATGAGCAGAACCGAAGGAGTCGGACACTCTGCATTCTATTACACACTGTACGGCTGTGTTCCGGACAAAGTAGCATCTTCGAAGGCAAGCAGAGGGGGCGTGGCACACCCCGCCGCGGCACTGTGACGCGTGAGAAACTTGGCTAATGTGCGGGGGCTCTTAGTTTGCTTCGCGTTCGTGGTCGTGGACTGTAGTGAGAGAAATCAGATAAGTGGCCTCTTCGGGGATAAGTGAAGAAACACCGGCTCCGTTTTTAGAGATCGGAGTGCACAACGCCGCTTCACCGAAGTCGTTGTGAGCCCAGTGGTTTGGAGAACAGATCGTGTGCCGACCTGAGCTGAGCACCTGTCTCCCGGGATGTCACTAACTGGCCCCCAATGACAACTCCAGGCATCTTTCAGACGGGCGCAGGGTTTGCTAAAGGCCGCTACGTGAACGCTCAAGCGGAGTGCAGCGAAAAAATATCTGAGACCCACTTTACAGTTTGCCAGTCACCGTCTCCCCCTCGACCCTCGGTGTATGTACAGGTGAATGTCCAGTGTATGTCCTAGCTTCCCGATTGCCTTTCTGAGACTGCCTTCCCACCACAGCTGACGCCCCCGCGAATATGTCTGGTGTCGGGTACGGGCGGAATGGAGGTTGCTGAGCTCAAGCCATACGCTGAGTCCTCTGACCCAGAACGTGTGCCAGCGCATGCGGCGGCATACACGAGGGAATCCCCAATGACTGGGATTACCGCCTTCGTGCCAGTTGCTACTGGGGCTGAAGCGCATGCAGCTACTCTGTCAGATTATGACAGTTCGGTAAGGGGGAATACCGGATCCCCCCTGACAGAAGCTACCTCTGTAGAGGATGCCGCACCGGCGCAAGATCAACTCAGGTAGGAACTCTAGGGTACCGGCACGGCGGGCGCGCTAGCACATTTCGACGACGGCATTCCTGCAGTCTACCTGATATCCATCCCGATGAAGCAAACGAAGTCGAGTCAACAGTCTCGGGTCCGGCACGCGAAACAACCCGAACGTTAGTGAAAGGGTTTTCGGCCCCATCCCCTTTCACCGCTTCTACTCCTTCGGATAGGCCGTCTTCTGGGCCATTGGAGGCACACGGACACGACACACCAACAAGGTTGCGTAGGCCCCGCCAGCTCCTGTGTCCGGAAAGATGCGATCCGGACAGTCCACGTAAGTGGGACTCGTTTTGCCAAGACTAGACGCGCCAAAGACGCTCTACAGTCTCTACTGGAGGTCTAAAGAGGAAAGCTGAAGCTCTTCGGAACAGCCCCGGATCCCAAACAACGATGCAAAGATTGCTGAGCTCGTGGCGCGCATCAGCGGAAAGCCATCCTCCAGACTTTGACGAGGACACACTGAGACGGACGATTCAGGAGGTCGACGAGCGATTGCGGGCGGGGGAGTGGGGCCTGCAGTTGGAAGAACAAAAAGATAGAGAAAGGAGGTGAGCTAGCTCCTTCAGGTGATGCCGCGTGGTAGCGACTGAGCTGTTACTTGTAAAGCCTGATGACAAAATACGAGAGCTCACTCGGCATGTTCCGCACTGGCATGGATGCAATGCAAGAGTGCATGCGTGTTCTCGATTTGGTAAGGACTTTGTATCAGAACTAGGAAACGACAGTTTCGCTGACGCATTGGACCAGCAACTGGAGAAGGCTTACGCTGTTCGCCGTCAAATGGATGAAACGGAAGCAGATACTCTTCTGCTCTACCAGAAGCATCTCAGCGTGAAACAAGTAAAAGAAGAGTTAGCCAGTCTCCTGAAGCAGTCTGAAGCTGAGTGCCCCTTGTGAAAAGAGCTTTCGAGAGTGTGCCTCTCTGCGTCGAGAACTGTCTTGCAGTCGCCACCCCGGGTCTAGTGCCTTACTAGCCGTGTTTACTAGCCCATGACTCTGCAAAGACTCCCCGCCTACACCGGGTACTCCCTTTACAGACGCGTGACCGGTGTGTGTCTTCACGTGCACGCAACGTACTATATACGCTAGGAGCCCTGGGATCTTTACATCTGCGCGACAGTGCCTGCTACTAAAACGTCGTGCCGAGCAAGCCTTGTGTCTGTTCAGTGCAGGGTCCGGAACGAGCCGAACACAGTGATGGTGAGGCGTGCAAGGGCAAGAGGCTCGGGGCCACCCCCCTTCGAAGAGCGAGGGGGGTGGGCCTGAGCTCGTTTCTCTAGCCGTCGTAACGGCAGGTAGTACCGGACCGCCCCAGAAGGGGTTACCATTTCTGAGCGCACGAGACTTCGCCTTTCCGACGCAACCATAATTGCTGTGTGAGGTACAGGACGAGCCAGGGCGGGGCGTACTTGACACTTCTTTGCGGTCAGAGCAGTTGTTTTACCGGGCTGGCGCGGAGACCTTATCTCGGCTGCATGCACACGAGCCCTACATAACTTCGGTGACCTGTTCCCTTTTAATATAGTTTTGGCCTTTCAGGGCCTTCTAGTTTCTTTCGCTTTTTGTTGATGACCCAGTTTGTCCCTGGTATGAGATACTGGACTGTTAGGTTTTGCCGCTGTGTAGCCATTGGCGACGGGGCACTGCTCCTCCGACAACTGGGGAAGACAACAGCGGACCTTGTACAACACTCACTCTCTGTCGGCTTGGACTCCCACTTTCGAGTGACGCTCTTTGCTGAGGAGACTCACCTGCCGTTTGCTGCATCTTGCTACGACCCTGTCTTTGCCAAACCTCTAATGTCATCTCCTATCAGCACTCCATGATGGCGGGAGTTCACTTTCCCAGCCTGCTCCGGCAACGCGGCACGGCCGTACTTCGTCGATTTCACCAGCTGTTCAGATAGCCCAAGAGCCTGGCTACAGCCGATGCACCGGCCGCGGAGAGCCGAGTTCGGGCGTGGATACGGTCAGTTATGTGCTCGTGGGAAAGATATACCCCAGGTGTTCCTAGTCCGGTGTTCTATGGTAAGGCCTGGCCTCCTGTCGTCGTGTGATGCTGTTTAGCGTTGTGTAGACCCTTCTTTCTCTCCCGGCTTGGGCTGACTTCCTGGTCTCAATAACTGCCGTGCCATTTGAGAACCCCCCGGTTCTGTTCTCAGGTCTTGTCCGTGTCCGAGATACTCACCACTTCTGCAAAATGATGCACGAAATGCTAATGGCGTTGGCGGGGTTCCCAGGAGACGTCTTCATTTACCGTCGTCCCGTTCCTCCTGAAGATGAGCTTATCTCTTCCCTCCCGCCTCCCTCTCTCGCTTTTTCTTCATGTTCTTCTTTCTCCAAGCACGGACGTACATCATCTCCTCTCGCACAACACCGTCAGTCAAACACGCTTCCTAATTCCGAAGGCATTTCTTACTCTCCGGATGAAAACTCGAAAAGACCGGCTGAAGGAGGGTTATTTCTGAATCCAGACTTGGGAAGTTTCTTCACATCCTCAGAAAAAGATCTTTTGAATAAAATCGTCGCTGCCGGATATCATTATCTAGAAGTACAAGAGTTCATTTCTTCCGTTGACTTCACTGCTTGTAGACCGCCCCCCTCCACGACCGCTGCTGGCTCCACCCTGTTCTCTCAGCAAATACCAAACGACGACATGGATGAGAAAAGAAGAAGGTTTCTGGCGGAGGAACCGGAGAGTCTTTCAGGGTATCAGAAGACGAGGTTTGTGGGCTTGTATGTCTCTTCCCTTGCAAGGGCGATGGATGAAATGCTGCGGAAGTATTTGCAGGCCGTTGTAGAAATTGAAGCTCAAGTGCTTCAGCAACCACTCCTGCCCCTCACTGCGGTGTATGTACTCCTCGCTGCAGAGCAGCAGAAGCTCAGGACTTTGCACGAAGTCGTCACCAAGGTAATCGTTTCTCGCCTTCTGCCTTTTTATGTTTATGGCAAATGTACCTGGGTGGTTGAATGTACAGATTCATCGTACGACGAATGCATCACTCCATGTGGCAGGGCCTATTTATTCATTTATTTATTTATCTATCTCCTATCTAGCGAGCGTGCCCGCACCCGGTACATCCATGGGACTGTGTCCATTTTTTTTCGTCATGTATATCGTTTTGCGACTATAGGCAGCCAACTGTGCTGAAGCTCCGGACCTCTCTATCTTTTGCTTGTGAAGAAGACGACAGAGACAATTCATGTGACAAGAGCACACCTCAGACACTTTCCTTGTTTACGTGAAGCCTTATCTCTCTTGGGTGCTCTGAATCGCTTTTTCCGTGCCCCTCGCCTCTTCTGACCCTTTTGCTGGAGAAAGCGACACGCTTGTAGACGAAGAAAAGCTCTAGGCGTGCTCCCCACTTCTTCGCTTTCTCCTCGCTCTCTTGTTTGTTCTCCCCTCGTCTCACCTCCGTCTTCCACGGGGCTCTGTTCTTCATCTCCTTCCAAAGCCACGGCAGTACGAATACTACATATATATATATATATCGGTATGCGTGCGTCCTGCCTTGGTTTATACGCATATCTATATATTGATGGATACGTATATATTGCAGATCTGTGTATATGAGATATGTCTGTAGTATTGAGGCAGAAGCTGCTTCACTCACACAGCCTTTTCAAGGTTGCTTTTTGTTTGCTGTGTGTCCTGCGTGTTTGTTTCTCAACCTTCTTTTCTCTTTTTTTCATCGTCAGTACCGTGCGATGGCAGGTCTTCATACTTCTCTTTCATCTTCTTCTATTATGGGAGATCTCTTCTCTTCTTCATCGTCATCTGTCTCAGCATCTTCCTCGTCTTCTTCTTCTCGTGCTCCTGACATCAATGGCTTACGTCAGCAAAGACAAGAAAGAATACTTTTGTTGCCCTGTGGACCCCTCCTTGATATGCTCTGGGAAGGCACTCGGAGTGGAAGTCCAGTTGTACAGCAGGTGTATCGACAGCTCGTCGATGCTTGTGCACATGTCTTCATATTTCAGGTCGGTTTCTGAATGGTTTGGAGAAGTGCCGACAAAGAGAGACAGTAGATTCTTTGTTTTCACATGCATAGAGGAATAACGTTTTGTGAAGAGTGGGGACAGGATGAATGACGTCTGTTGTGCTCTCCTTCCGAACTTGAATTTCTTGCCCGTTCATCTATGCGTACAGCGAGATCGAAAGATGTATACACCTGTCTCCCGTCTCCAAACCTTGAGTTGTTTCGCATGTCAGTTTAGAAGAATGTCTAGATTTTTTCTGAACAGAAGACATAGTCCTTGTCTGAACTTACTCCGCTGCTTCCCCTACCATGGCTCTATGCTTTTCTTTCTCTTAACGTACAAGAGAAAAGAGAAGAGGGAGAGAAAGCAGATCTTGGGAATAGAGTTCTGTAGAATTGCTGTTGCTAGGTTTGCCTCTCTTTTCCCTTCGACAGGCTTTTTGAGACACCTACCTAATACATACACTTACGTCCTTACCAGTCGCACATCTCCAAGTGTCTGCTGTCATGAATACGCCTTTCCTTCTCGAAACGTCAGAAAAGGACACACCCCCCTGCGTCGCCACGACCAAAGTTATACTTACCTCTCTGTCTCTACATGTATATATATGCTCAACTGTATACACACCTTCATGTTTTAGTAACGCTCCGAGTACAGCCTTTTTTGTTGTTTCTTAATGTGTGTTTTATGTGACTTTTCCTCGATCTTCTTAGCTTTCTTCGTGGCTGCTCTCCGGTCAGCTTCTCGATCCTTACGGAGAATTCTTTCTAGCTCGACGCGTGTGCCCTTTCCTGACGTTTTCTTCTTTTTCTTCGTCTTCTTCCCGTTTCTTTGACTCTTCTCCTGGGCCTTCATTCTTCTGTAGCCCCTCTACGGCAACTCTCGCAAAGAGCGAACCCAAATATAGAGGAAAGAAGAGACATGAAGATCGTGAAAAGCATCACCTTTCTCTCTCTACTAGCTCGTCAACCTCTCCTGGGCCTGTATCCTTTCATAAAACTTCCTTTTCTGCTTCACCTGTATTCTTCCCTCCCTCTTCATCCGTGGCATCTTTCTCATCGAGGAGTTCTCTTTTTGCTTCAGGAAATTCCTTTCTTTATGAAGATCTCGCTCAGCCACTCTCTCCTCAATGTTTATGCTATGAGTGGGAGCATATGTTCAGTATAAGTCTCTCGAAACTTCCTGTATGTTGTTTTCCGCATGCAAAGGCACCTCTATTTCCATCTCCTTTGGTAGTAGGAGGGAAGCCTTCTTCTCTCTTGTCTTCAAGTTCTCTCTCTGTATTAACCTCTTCTTCTTTCAGTACGTCCAATAGCTGGGAGATTGCTACTGCGGCTACAACTGCAGCCTTCGTAGGCAAGACCGTGCGGGTCTTAACAAGAAGCGGAAGATGGGGGGAACATCACACGCAACAACTTCGACCTATTATCGCTAAAATGGTATGCACCTAGATGAACAAGTCGATGGAAGGTATGACCATCTATGATTATGTATGAATATGTATGAATATGTATGTATGTATGTATTGCGTCCAGAGAACTATAAATACACATCGACACAGGGTCACTCTACTCCTCGAGCTCCCAGCCATGTAGACAGTGTGAGCTCCTTCCCTCTGCCTTTCTACCGTGCTTACAAAGAAAAGACTCTTCCACGTTGCACCTTTGTCTCTTCTCCGTGTTGTGTTTTCCGTATTTCGTATTGTCGAAATTCACTCCATTCCTGAGAAGAAGTGTCACGCCTTTCTCCGACGCCGCTTAGTAACGGCATCGGCGCTGTTGAGCGGGGAGGGGAGACAGACGGCATCTCAAACGTTCGTTGATGTCTTTTGCGTCATTTACAGCATCATCTTGCTTTTTCTTCTTTCCTTCCTTTCAGAATCGTTCTCTTTTCGTTGTTGTGCGTTGTCTCTCAGCGTCGGGCCTTTCGCCATCCCTGCTCCCCAGCAACTGTTCTACTTCCCTGTCTGGAGATTCTTCGTCGAGTGGTAAGGACGTCTCTCACTAGCAGCAAGGGAGAGAGAGACCACGTTCTTCTCTCCTGGCGTGTGGGGCTTGTCTCCTCGCTCGTTCTCACTGTCGCGCGGCAGGGCCCTGTGCCTATCCTCCTCTCCATGGTTAAGACAGGTTGCATAATATCTCGCTACGGTTTTGCAATACATGTATTCGTTCTGTTGTCGACTGGCTGCTTCCTGTAGGCTGGGAATCTTTTATGGGAGATGATCGTAGAAGAGGCTGCACTCCAACAGCAGATGATTCTTTTGAAGGACTTTTTCCTTCTTGGAAATGGTGAGAAGGCGTCCTCAGTTAGCTTTGCTGCTGTCGAGTGTACGTACAGCTGGCGGTTCTTCTGCATGCATCATCGCCTAGAGCGTACACACTATCTTGTGCGTGTCTCTAAAGCTACGTCCGCGCGGATTCCAATCGTCTCCAGTCATAAAGAAGCCGCTGTAATGCTTCTGTTTTATCCGTGGTGTAGTTTCCATACAGCGCTGGCGGGTGACGAGAGGACTCCTGCGGTGTATATACACTCCGAAAGAAGGGTGTTGTAGTGTGCTTAGAAGACTAATATTATAGCCCTTCCCATCCCGCTTTCTAGAAAAGTGCGTGCTCTCTTTCGTCTTCTCTCTCTGGCGAAGGACGAAGACGAAAAAACAAATACTGGGTTTTGGCCGTTGTTTGAAGAGGCAAGGAAGCGTATAGACTACTGCTACACTTGTTTAGCGACTAAGCCTTCTTCAGTCTCTCCTGTATACGGATGACCGCTTCTACACGTACACACCAATGTCCTTCGGCCATGTATCGATGAATCTGGCTACCCGCCGGAAGAGTAGTCCTTCTCAACACAAGGGTACTGTCTACTCGCTTATGTCAGCCTCTCTCTGGAGTGTGTTCTTCTCTCTACTCATTTCTTCTCTCTCGTGACTGCATACATCTTCTTTTCTTGACCGTCAAACTTTCCTCTAAGCATCCCTCTCCTCTGTCTTGCCCAATCTTCTCGGTTTCTTTCCCTCTTCGGTCAGCATCAACGAGAGAACCGAGTCCCTGATCATCTTCAGTTGTTCATGTATCGTCCTTCTTCTTTCTCAATCATTGCTTCTTCTTCTTCTCCTCGCCTTTTCTTCAGACCACTTCTACCAACTTTTTCTCGAAACGGCGACGAAATGTACACGGCGTCATGCGTCTTTCTTATCTTCTCTTAACTTCTTTTCTTCTCCTTCGTCATCAACACCTCAGACACGCCTAACGATGACGTTTGAACTCCAGCTAAGAAGAAGTTTTCAAAAGGCAACAGTAGATGGAGCTATGATTTCTGTCTCCTCTTCTTCTCCTACATTCTTAAGCTCAAAGATCTCTCAACATCTTCTCTCATCTAGAGAGAAAAACCTTCCTCATAGTGCTGGGTCTTCACGATCAACAGCTGCCTCTCCTACGGCCGGAGTGACCACTAGTAGGAGTACCTCAGAAGATGATGAGGAAGAACTAGAAGAAGATGAAGCCGGAGTGAGAGAGGGTGAAGACAGAGAAGGAGGAGAAGAAGAAAAAGAGGAAGACAGGACAAGGGGAAGAAGAGAAGAACAAGAGGAAAGAAAAGAAAAGACCGAAGTAGAGGAGATAAGACCAGCAGGGTTGCCGACTCCAACTAATACAAGAATGATGACTTCAGCATATTCTACACCTCGTTGTTCTTCTTCTCCCCCTGTTTCTCGAAGTCACCCTAGTGGCTTTACTCCACGTAATCTTACACAAAATGAAAAAAGGGAATCCTCTGAAAGAAGGAGTCCTCAGCATGAGCTGTCTTATCCTCGAGAACGTACAAGTACCTCACCTCGTGTCAACACTTCTTCTTTTTCTTCCTTGTCTCCTTCGTCTTCTTCCTCTTCAAGTCGAGCGGTAGTTGCCCGATACTCAAAGAACCATCTTGAGAAAGAAGAGGAAGAAGGAAGACTGAGTAGAAGCTATTCTTTGGTTTCCCTAAGACCCCCATCGCGAAGAGACAGACTACGCTTGTCAACCTCAGCCGAGGGAAGGCGTGACGCTGAAAGGAAGGAGAAGAAGAACACGAGAGAGAGGAGAAGAAACAAGGCAAAAGATTTCCATTCTTCTTCTATGTCGATGAGCGATTTGATTCTTCAAAGATCAGCGAGACCTCGCCTCGGATGGACTTCCGCAGATGCTCAAAGAGCCTTTCAAATTCGCGTGATAGGGAGAGGTTTTCTTATTCATGATTTCTGTCAGCTAGAAAGAAGAACATTCTTCCGTAGATCAAGAAGTCGTATAGGGGGGGGAGGAGGTGAAGAAGAAGAAGATGAGGAAGGAAATCTCTCGACGTCTTCAGCCTCAGCCAGTGGCTTATCACGGATAAGTCGACCTGAGTGTATCTTGAGAGGTCAAGCAAGGTAAGAACAAGCAAAGAGGGGCATGCAGGAAAGAGGGTATCTGAAATCTCTTCTCTGGCCTTCACCTATGACTGCCGCACGTCAAGCGCAGAATGGTTTCATCGATCGGGAAAGACCGACGTCTACCAGATGTAGAGATATAGACGTACGCATATACACAATGTGGGGTGACCCCTAGCATCATATCTGTCTATCAATATATATATAGATCTATCGTTAGTCTATTCATCTATCAAACCATCTGTCTCCAATCTATCTATCTGTTGATGTGTGTAACGAGTAGCTTGAGGGGAGGGAGAGGCCTGTAGGGGAAAGATTCGAGAGTTTAGTAGTTCTTCAAGCTGTGGTCCAGTTGGTAACTTCTTTTGTATTCAAGCTGGCAATTACATGGGTCCCCATGCTAGTCGAACTCCTCTGCGCACTACCCATGAGCGACTAACTTTTTGAACCAACGACAGTGCTATGAGTAGTGTAATGTTTGGCAGTATAGGCTCACATTCTCGTGGTGGTACAGTAGAGGCTACCGTCTGGTATCTTCTGCTTTTCTTGTCTTTCTCTCTTTCTTTCTTCCTGTTCTCCTAGAATTGTGACCGATGGCTCATTACTGTTGGGAAGGATCGAAGAAAAGAAGTTTGGAGAAGGACAAGAAGGGAAAGGAGAACAAGCGACAGGAGGTGAAAGAGAGGAGTGCCCTCTTGGTGCTTGCCTGCATGCAGAGAAACAGCTCATATCTCATGGCTTCAAGGTAAGAAGGAAGAAGAAAATCTTCTTGACGGAAGATAGCTGTGAACCGAAGTGCAAGCTGAAGATTGGAGTAGCAGGGAAACAGCTCATATCTCATGGCTTCAAGGTAAGAAGGAAGAAGAAAATCTTCTTGACGAAAGATAGCTGTGAACCGAAGTGCAAGCTGAAGATTGGAGTAGCAGGGAATATAAGAAAAGACGATGATGTATGAGCCTTCCTCATAAGTTCGCTTTTCTCTTCTTTGTCTATCCCCCAGAGAACCAACTAGTCTAGATGTGAACAGTCTTTCTCTACTTAGAGAGCGAAGCTCACACGCCCTCCTCTTCACATGAGCTGTCTATGCGTTGACACTTTATTCATTCTTCTTGTCTCCTTTCAAACAGGCGAAAAGCCTCTCCCTAACTAGATACTGACTTCCACAACTTCACTACTTTATAGACACATTATAAACAAAGTCGAAGAGTCTCTTCACAAAGCGCTTCTTCGAATCTCCTTGCTTATGAAACGTTTCTTTGTTTTGCTTCTTTTCCTCTTGCTTATAGCATTCGGTTCTCTTTTCACTTCAACCTCCTCCTTCTTCTTCTTCAGTCCTATCTCCACTAGGAGAAGATTCTAGCTCACCCTCGTATTCGCAGAAAGAAGAAAAAGAGAACATGCGACCTCCCTGGGGAGCAGCACTTGCGGTCGTCTTTCAGAACGGTAGACCGCCGGCTTCCTTCAAACCTACAAGAGGGATACTGTGGAATACAACGGACAGGGAGAACGGGAAGGTCGCAGGGGGCGGAAGAGAAAGAAAAAGTCAAGACGTCTGCTGTAGTTCCTCCTGTGATCTCTATTGGCCTAGTATTGGTACGTTACGGTGCCACTGCCACCTCTCTTTCTCTTTCGCCGATGAAGTCCTATCGTTATACATCTCTATTCTGCCATTACATATACGTGTATGTACCCATACATAGTCCTTGAGAGATGAGACACTCTTTCACCATGCTTGCGCGGCGCACACTATATATATACACGTACATGAAAATATGTACGCATTCGTGTATGGCCATACATATATAGGACTATATCAGGGTCCGTATTTTCCCGTCTTATCCACGAGGGTCAATCCCCCCTACTCAACAGATCTCCACAGGCAATGCAGTGGGCTGAACGAACTCGAGCGTTGAATGAACGAATGAACATCTCTCGTTCTCTTTTCCTTTTGAGAGAAAACGAAGAACACAGTCAACACTATACATCACAATGGTAGAAAGACGTTCTTTTCATTCTCGTCAACGCACTCCGGGTGATGCTCAGACTTATACAGGCGTAGACCACAGGTGATTCTACCTGCTGTCTAAATGCTGGCGGTGAACCCTTCGGGGTCGTTCTATCTCCGTGTCCGTGGTCTCTATCATTCCCTGCCTCGCCTCCTCCAACTCTGTTTCAACGGGTCGCTGTGTATGCCTTTCTTTCCCTTTCATTTCCTTTTTTACATTAGGCGACTGTGTGGCTGTAGAAGTTCGGGTAGGAAGATACTCAAAGAGACAATTTCAAGCTCTCGAACGTAGTCGGCATCAGTTTGAGAAACAATCGATGCTCTCAAGGAAGGAGAGGAGAAGTCAGGATGACACGCGAGACGAAGAAGAAGCAGAGCGGCCTGACAGGGATGATGATGATGACGACGATGAATCTCTATCGTTTGATGAGGAGACAGTTATTGTAGCTGAAGCTTCTCTTCTTGTAGGTAAGAAGGCTCGCTCTATGAGAGGTAAAGGCTGGGGGCGCCGAGAGGTAGAAAGAGACCGAGCGACGCGGAAGAGCGAGAAGAAGAAAAGGAAAGTAAAAGGAGGTGTATGCTGCTTGTCTGTATAGTCACGTAAACTTGGCCCATCTAATTCGACGGCTCATAAGGGTCTTTCCTCATGTATATCCAGTGCTCCTGTGTGGATGTAATGGAGTATGTGTCAGGGATATACCCGTCTCCATGTTAATTACATCCGCCTGTACGTGAGCGCCTGGGTACCAAGATAGATACATAAATATATTTATATACAGAGAGAAATGTATTCAGGTGTATATATATCAGTACAGGAATCAGCGCATACCTATGTATAGACACGTACTAGATACATGCGAAGCTATTCGCTGTCGGCTTTGTGTCGAACATCTCTTTAGCGTGCGTGGAAGCATCTTTCTGTCCTGTGTGTCTTGTCGATTTCTCTTTATAGGAAGAAAAGCGATGCCGTCAGGCTTGGATCAGAGCCAATCTCTTGACAGTATCTCGTCTCTTGCTTCTCCTTTCACACTCTTTTCTCCATTCTCCTCATCCGCACAAGATACTCTTCATATGCAGCGGCCACTTTCTTCTTCTGTTCGCCAGCCTATTTCTTCTTCACAAACAACGTCTAGAGGGGGCAGCAAGAATGCCGGCTTGAATTCATCCTTCCATCCTACTAGTCAAGGACTCGTTTTCCCCGGGGGTGGTGTATGTACACCCCAAGCCATACTGGTGAATCGAGGATATAAACAGTGGACCCTTCCCACATGCGAAGATCTTGATGACGAAACTTTCACTCTCACGTATGTCTTCCTTGTTTACTGGTTTCGCCTTGGTATCTCCACCTGAATAATCTTACTTTCCTCCTGCTACACATTGCGTCAGAGATCTCTCCCTCGTATGCGGTTCTTCTTATGCATCTTCTCGCCTATCTGCGTGTTGCAGAGATCCTTTCCATGGGTTGCTTTCTTCACGAGAATCGCTCTACAACAGCTGTCGTCTTCTTTTGAAAGACAGCGAACCTTTTTAGATTTAGTTATGTGAAGTGATAGGGTATGAAGAACGTCCTCATGGCGGTCTCCAGTGACGTGTTTGCGGGGGTGACACATAACTAAGGAGGTGATCGTATCTCTAAGAACTCTTTCTTTTCTTCTCTTTCACCCGCTGAAAAGATGTCGCTCTCTCTCTCTCTTTTACGGAAGACGTTTCCATCTCTTTTCTACTCTCTCGTTTGGCATGAAGACACACGTATCCACATATTGCTGCATGTCTACCTACTGACTTTGTTCTGATCAAAACTATACGGCCATGAGGGACTCGTCGGGGAACGAGAAGACATCCCGAACGGATAGGTGCAGGTAATTTTGTGATTGGTACCTACTGCCAACGTCTACGGGTTTGTCTTATTTTCTCTCTTCCCATGGTATGTGTATCGATCCACATCTCGAAGGATACATCGTCCGTCATCCAGGCAAGTCGATAAGACAGCTCTCGCCAAGGACGGATAGGAAGCTAATCTTTCTCTCTACCCATGGGACGGACTGCGTGACTACTTCTTCATTCAGTCTTATCACTACGAGGCAAAGCAAAGATTGTGTGCGCTCTCTCTTGTCCTAGGATTCGATACTTACCAGAGAGACAAGAACTTCGTGTCGATCTTCAATATCAAAACTCCGATGATGTCGTTGTTCAAGAAGATAAGATAAAGAATCACTACTCCAAGCCGACCTCTCGTTTTCAGCCTTCCCTCCGTCAATCTCCGTTCTCCTCTACGGCCTCTCTTCTCCGTGTTCTTGGCTTTGATGTATGTCTACCTTCTCTGTATAGACACCAGACAGAAGAAATACCCATCTGTATGTTTCTTCTAGCAAGCAACTCGACTGAATACCACTCTGTCCCAGTGTTTAGTAGACACTTCGCTCCTACAGGTGCAGAGGACGTGGCATTTCAAGTTCAGGAAGTCCTGCAGAGTGTGTGGTTCTTCTAGGCTTTCTTTCACATTAGTTATTGCTGTCATCTTTATGCATGTCGTGATTCTCTAGCTTTCGTTTTTTCTTTCTTTCAGCACGCCCGTTTTCTCTCCTCCCGTGTAGGGGTGCTGACATGTTGTCTAAGTATACGAGCGTGCATGCATTTATGATACATATGTTGTAAAGATATTCGTATGGACACGTTGGTCCCACGATCATTGAGGATGGAGGCATGCAGCTAGGCAACTGGGAGAATATCAGTACTGTGTCGGACAATAGAAGGAGAGTAGTCAGTAAAGTACTTGAGTAGACAAAGGGTCGTGTATCAGTGCTGCCTCTTCGTTTTTGCGACATGTCTTCATAAAGAAAGAGAGAGAGACATTCGTTCTCTCTTATCCTTAGGTTTGATGCATGCGATGGCATATATATATATCTCTGTTTTCTTCTTTGTAGAGACTTCTTTTACGTTTTGTCCCCTTTTTCTTTGTCTATGTATGTTTTTCTTCTTCAGCTCTTGCATGCACTCACGATGGAACAGGGGGCTGCATATATTGGGTATGCGTGCTGACAGCAGTCCTCTTCCTTCTTCTGTTCCTTTTCTTCCTTCAATTCTTGAGAGGTGTTTCATTGGAACGTGCCTTCTTGAAATGCCGCTCTGTCTCCTACACAACGCCATAGATCTCTTTCTCCTTCTTTTTCCACATATCTCTCTCTCTTCTTTCTCGCTGCTTTTCGGCGTGCTTAGTCGGAAATCGGATCGCCAGTGAGCTGGGGTACAACCCACCAAATTTCTAACTGCTTGAAGAAAGAAGGCTAATCATCTCTGTCGCCTTCTGTGTGTTTTCTGAATGTGTACAAGGCGGAGATGTTTGGCACATGAAGTTCGTAGAGCAGGTGTCGTTTTCATGTGTATCTATCTATCTATCTAAGTACCTTTCGATCGCCTATATGTCTGTAGGAAGGTGTACACACAGACACCCTGTGTTGTTTTCATGCTCCCCTGATAAGGTCAATAAATAGATACTGTCTGTCCCCATCTCTATCAGTCTACCTTTCTCTCTCTTTCTGTCTCTGTTCGCCTGTTTGAACGGTACTGACGATATTGGGACAATAGTCGACCCTCTGTTTCTTACACGCTCATCGAAGTGGTCCATGCCTTGCTTCTTCTCTTTCATATTCTGATAAGATCTATACCTCTCCTCCAGTGTATCTTCTGTTTCTCTCCCAGGTATCATTCTTTTTCCCTTTTCTTCTTAGCTCTTTCACCTTTTCTTTATCATCCTTCTTCATCACCTACACTGTCTTGTCCTTTCTCTTAGCTCTTTTGCCTTCTTGCTCTTCACCCCCCCAACTCATCTACACACTCACCTTCTCTTCTAGTAGAGATCGGTTGTTGTTTTTCCTCTCTTTGTTCGCTCAGACTTTTCTCTTTACCTCTCTTTCATTGCCATCACCATCGGCTGTCCTCTCCTATTCCCGCCTCTTCATCTTTGTCCTCGACACAATACGCAGGGAGTCTCTCACTCGACATGTCTAGGTGGCATCAGACTCTCCGAGGGAGAGGAAACGCAGCAAACGAACACGGTACGATCTGTACGCTCACATTCGCTTCTCTCTCTCTTTTCAACTTTGCTTCATCTGTCTAGATACAGATGTACATATAAAAGTATATATATATATCTATATCTACGTCACACACCTTCGTTCTGAGAAGATGAAGAACCTTGTGGTGGTGTGGAAAGACTGCGTTCGGTTTGTTATGCTTTTTTCTGTCTCTCTTTGTTTTGGCTCATTTTCTTCATGAGGGTTTCTCTCCTTCTCCTTCTTGTACTCCGACAGGTGAAGGAAGTTTTTGTCTTTGCTGCTGCTGCTGCTGTGGTAAAAATGATGCTGGAGCTGAAGGGAAGAAGTTGAATAGTAGTACAAGAAGAGAAGGATATGGAGAAGGTCACGAAGAAGAAGAAGAGAGGAGACGCCAATTTTTCTTTCATGAATATCATCTTGTTAAGATGTGCAAATCATCGGACAGGTATAGAAGCAACCTACACTCATGAACAGCTGTTCCCACAGGAAGGGAGAAGTCCAAATCTTTAGGTTCTCAAAGCCTCTTCCCTGTTTGTCTCTCTCCCTCTCTCCTGTCTGAGACCTCTATCGATTCTTCTCTTTCTCGTACGGTTGTAATACAGAGCCTCCTAGTCTTATCTTGCCATCTGTCCTAGTCAAACCCATATATATGTACGCGTGTATGCATATACATCTGTAGATCTATCTGTATCCAATCTATCTTTAATCTATCTATCTATCTAGGCTTGCACTCACTGTCTTGCTTCGACTGTTTTTGATCTGTTGTCCCACGGAAGAGATATCGTGTGTAGCTAAGCGAAACACGTTTCACATGCAATGAGACATTCATGAAAATGGATGTAGTATGAATCTATGTGTATATCTAACTACGTATCTATCTATCTATCTCGATGTATCTATATATGTGTATGTCTCGAGTCTAGAATTGTGGGTTTGTGGAAGGGAGTTCGTTTGCTTAGACGTAGGGGTATTTGAGTGGTGCTGCTGCTGCTGCTGTCCTTCACACAGACACAGGTGAAGAGAGAGGTGTGTATCCTTACGACACCGTGTGAGAGAAATCAGTCTTCTTTCTTCTTCTCTCTCTCCTTCGCTTTCTCGGTAGTAAGGGCTACGCTATGTTCATGGTAGTTTCTTCGTTGTTTATTTTATCTTCCTGGGGATGCTAATGTGTATAATCCAAACTGACTTCACTCGTGTATCTTAAGAGAAAGCAAGGATGACAAACAGATATGTATGGAGTGAAAGCGATTCTGTAAAGAAGACCTACCTTTCTCTCGCCTTCTATCCCCTTCTTATTATGTCTCTCGTGCTTACGTGTGTAAAGCCGTTTTTCGTCTCTTCTGGCTTGTTGAAATGACTCTTCTCTTGACTCATGAACGAACCATCCTCTTGTTGTTCTTCAAACCTCTCTTGATCTTTCTTCCTTTCTTCTCCTTTTTTATCCTTTCTCCTTCATAAATAGTCAGTATACGTCATTTCTGACTCATATCTGTTCTTTCCTTCATGCATGCGAATCCATGCTTTTCTCTCTCTTCTCAAGTGTCATTCAAATACAAGAATGGATACACCAGTCATACCCTACACCTTTACAGCCTCCCCCGACTTCTACTTCTTTCCTTACTAAAAAGCGAGAAGGTGGATCTTTATTTCATGAAGAAAAAGAAGACTTTCTCTCTTCTGGAATGGGAGATGAAGAGGAATTGTCACTAGGAAGAAGAGACCTGAGAGAAGAAGAAGGGAACAGTCATCTTCTTCTTCAGGTTCAAGAAGAAGAATTGAGGAGAGGAGGACTTCTTCTAAAACAGCAAGAACTCTGGAGAAGAGTTCAGCTTGTCTTCTCTCCTGTATGGCCTTTACCTCTCTTAATCTCTTCGAGGAATATCGATTGCTACAATGCTATCTTTCATCTTCTCTTTCAAATGAAGTGAGGACAATTCAAGCGGATACGTACCTATCCCTGCTCTCCCTACTTCGCACCAGTTCGCTCATCATCATAAGCTACTCCCATCACTATACTCGTGCATATATGTATATATATATATATCTGCACAAGGAGAGAAATAGATAGCTAATATTCATATACATATATATATAAGGTAGGGTTTGTATGTATACATATGTACGTACCTGTCTCTCTCTCTCTCGTTCTCACTGTGTATATGTAGGTAGACTGAGATATGATGCGACCGGGTGAAGATGAAGGAATTTTGGCTGAGTCGTTTTGACGGCTGGCATGGGCGTGTCTGTCCGGCACCATGTCTCCTCTCTTATATCTGTATAGATGGATGAGGAAAGATTGAGAAGAGGAAGAAAAAGAAAAGGAAGAGGTAGTTGAGATACACCAACAGTAGAACTCTTTGGTAGAGGCGATAGATGTATGTAGGAAGAGATGAGATTAAGCGGAACCAAGGGTGCGTTCTATTGAACGCCTAGGTATGTATCTCGACTCTTCATGTTTTCTAGCAAATACAAGGCAGGTAATATGGTGCTTCTGCTTGTGATTCTCCAGCTTTTCTTAGGTAGTCAAGGCTTTTCTTTTTCGTGTAGAGAGTTTCTCTCTTAGCATCCCTTGACCCTTTTTGCTTGTGTTCCGCATGCATGCATGCAGGCATTGTTATTTCGAGTTGCAGAGATTATGGCTTGATGCCATCTTCGTTTGTAAAAGGTGAGACGATCTTTTCTTCGTCTCTTACGAAGAAAGACTCACTAGTGTATCTCCCTATCCACAGTTTATTTCTTCTCCACGTCCTCTCTTCTATACAGCCGTCGAAAGATACTTGTACTAGTCCATGTAGAGAGCCCAACATATACAGGTGAATGAAAAGAACTGAAAACAAAACAGAGAAGTATACCTCTGTGTAAATCTCAGGTTCAAAACAGAGAAATAGATCTATATGTATATCTTAGGTATACCTAGACACCAGAAGGGAAGGAAGAACGTTCTCATACATCGCTCAGTTGATGTCTTCAGTTATATGATGGTGATGATGTTTAAGAAGGTTCTTCTCTTGTACATACAGAGAGATCATCAAGGTATGGACGATACTACCTAGAGAGATTCATCTTTCTAACTAGGGACAGGTGTGCCGCAGCAACTCTATATATAGACGCCAAGTTTGGGTAGTCGTATGTATGCGATGTCTCTACGTATACTACTTGTATACCCATACTGAGAAGTCGCTGTTTGTGTTCGATGGAAGTCTAGCGTATAGATAGCAGTGGGAGAAGTTGCCTCGTGTGTTTCTCTGGATGTTGTACTGCAGACGAGCTTCGTATCTAAAGAATTCAACGGTACGGAGAAGGCTTCCTACACCTCGATTTCGAGGGAGATCTCGCACCCCTCCCCGTTGCTCGCAAGAGTCGAGGGATATCAACAGAGAGAGTGAGAAAGAAGAGATAGAGAGAAAGAAACGAGAAGATGAAGAAGAAGCTCAATGCTGGGCGGGAGAAGAGCTGTGGATCTTACGAGCCCGCATGCAGTTTGCTGTAGGGAGAATCCTCCATCATCTTCTCAGTGCTGTCATCGAGGTAAGGAGAAACGACGGAACACACAAGGGAGGAAGCTAGGGGAAGACCTGAGACTCCCTAGAGGGTAGACAAGGGTGTAGATACCTACCATATACACATATAGATAGATAGATGTGTACCGCTCTATTTGCATATGTGTATATCAGTTTTTGTATGTGCCCGACAGGTAACGGTCTCGCCTACTTGTGCAAGAAAGGAGGACGGATAGAGAACAAGCGGTTTGATGAAGGTGGAAGAGTTTATGCCTTTCCCATATCATGCTGTTCAGCTGCTATCATAGAGAACTTCCCGATGCAATCGAAGAACGTCTGAGCTCTTACCTATACGTTTGTATGGGTACTGAAAGACATGCCAAGCTGATGCGCTCAGATCTCAATTGTCTCCATACTTTTCAAATCTACGATGTTCTGCCATCCATGGGGTTGTACCCGCGCTTCCCATATACAGTCCAAGACAGTATCCCTGATTAGGAGAGTAGAAGAAAGGACAGTCAAGTGCACACCTCAACTCTAGGAACGTAGTATCTCGACAGACTATCAGTACAGTAGATCTATATCCAGTGAGCACTCTCACTTAGAGCAAAGGGGACAGTGTGAAGTTTTTGATAGCGCTAGACTGTCGTTTATAGATAGGCAGGGCACTTTGTACTTTTCTTCTCGCTGTCTCTCAGGTATATATATATATATATCTTTCTTCTTTTCTTTATGTCTCTACTCGTTTTGCATGCATTCAATCATGATACTTCACGCCTACATGGTGTATCTCTTTGTGGAAGACAGGCATAATGCCCTGTTTGCTTCTTGTTCGTGGTGGGTTATGTGTGTGCTGCCTTCTTTCTTCCTCCCTTCTTGTCTACGTACGCTCGGTCGGATCCTACTTCTACCTACTCTCACTAGCCAGCGTTTCATCAACTCCAAGAAGTTGTGAGAAAGAGCGGAGATTTCGAGAGAGTTAAGATGGCACATGAATCCTTTCTTCTTCACCTTGCTTCGTAAGCCCCCTTAACTTTTCTCTACAGTCCCCTCATACAGGATACAAGTGTAGCACCTGTCTTTTTCTTTCTCTATTTGATCTTGTTTTCTTCTGCTTGCCTTCGTCTTCTGATAGGCACACGACAACGGGAATGATTGAGTGAGATAATTAAGTATTCTCACTTGTTTACAAGGCTGTCTTTCCTTCAAGAATCACGTACTGGATTCATCTGTATGTACTCGAGTGGCATAAGGAGTGCTCACATATGCAGCCAACTATATCTATCTATCTATCTCTAATCTATCTATCTATCTATCTTTAATCTATCTATCTATCTTTAATCTATCTATCTATCTGTTATGAGGCACGGCATGCGTATTCGCCTCAGTCGTTCATCTTTATTATATACAGGGTATGTATTGTATATCTTGAATTGGCGTAAAATACTGTACAGCATATATGTGTGTATCCAACGTACGCGTGCACTACAGTCATCATCGGCGTTGCCGTTCACTCAATAAGAGATTCCATCGGGGTGGCTGAGTGAGCGAAATCCCTCTGCTAGGTGCTAAGTCTTGCTTGGCTCTCCGAAAGAGCCCGGATGCTACACGTCCTTTCTCTGCATATCATACTTGCATGCATACATACCCGTATACACGTGTAGATATGTATACATAATGTAGATGCATTTAAAGAGATTTCCTCTTTCTCTCCTTTTCTTCTCCTCCATTTACATTTTGTATATCTCTCTCAACTCGCGAACTGACTGTATCCGAGCTCTTCATAGAAATCTACCTTGACTACGCTCTCATAGAAAGCTACCTTAACATCTCACGGTTTCTTCTTGTTCTTTCCTTCTTTTTCTTAGGAAGTGCTGGCTAAGACTTTCTTCTCTTCTACGACCTCTTCTGCATGCGCTAGATTGCATAAGAAAGTTCATCGAAGTTTTCACGAATCTCCTAGAGAGATATCGAAGTACAACTACAACGTCTTTAATAGCCATCCATCATCTCCGTTCTCAACAATCCAAACAGCTTTCATACTCCTCAAGTAAAAAATCCTCGTCTATAAGCCCTCGATTCAATCGAGATATGTCGAGGACGCCCACCCTAGACCTCTCTCAGGTATGGAAGGAATGAAGTCCTGGGATGGGGGGAGTCTATCTATCTTTAATCTATCTATCTTTAATCTATCTATCTATCTATGAGACTCGGTCAACACATGGTTGATGACATGGCCTCGTCTCTCTTTTCTTGTTCTACTTCTCCTGCTGTCTTCTCTGTCTCTTCAATGGCCACGCATGCATGCAGGCACTGCTCTCTCCCTCGTCATCTTGCCTAGGAGCTGTCGAAGCTTCAGCCTCATCTTCATCTCCCTTAAGTCCTCAAGAGTGGGCAGTCTTAAGAGTGAAGCTTCACGCCATCAGGTAAAAACGAAGAAGAATCCTATGAAGCCAGACTATGAAGGCATTTCTTGCGTGAGGAAGAAAGAAAGAGTGAAAGAGAAGAGAGAATGAAACATAATCTACAGATTGTTGTAACGGACAGAAAGAAGAGAGACGAAGAAGAAGAAGGTGAAAACGATAAGCAGGATGGAGACCTGTTGTCTCCTCAAGTAGATCTCACTCGTTCTTTCACAGAAACCCCTACACCTCCCGCTGCAAGAATCCCAGCATTTCCACTACCTGCGATTGCTGTCTCCCTCTGACGCTAGCTGCACTGCTTCTCTTTCACTCGGGGGAGAACTCACTGCAAATACAGAATTTCTTCTCCTCGTTCTAGTTTACGTCTTTGCATCTACACATTCTTTCTTCTTCAAGTATAGCCTGCCCTTCTATTCTTTCAAGCCCCGTATTCAGTTGTCATTCTTTTTGATCTTCTCCATCTTGTATATATCCGCATCGTCGCCTTCATCTCTTTCACATATTCTCGACTCGGCATACTTCTTCCTTCCTTTTTGTGTCTCTAAGCTTCTCCTCTCCTTCAGATGTATGCGAGCGTGTCGCGTGTAATGCTTCCTACCACTGTACATCATATGGACAGAATACAGATAGATAGATAGATAGATTAATAATCGATAGATAGATAAATAGATTAGTAGGAACCTCTCATTCATCGCCCTNNAGGGCGATGAATGAGAGGTTCCTCCGTAGAAACGCAGATGGCCGAGAATGAGAAAAGAAACAGGTAGAGGTGAGGGAAGAGGTAAAGGGATGAGAAAGAGAAAGTGTCAGAAAGCTTGGAAAATAATGAATAAGAGGGGTCGTAGACAGAAGTCTTGTTTCCTCTCCTTTTCTATTTCTTCTTCTTTCTCTTTGGCTTCTTCTCCTTCTTCCTCTTCTCGTTCACGCCTACTTCTCTGCTTTGGTGTTTCTCTGTGTCTGTAGAGATGAGTTAGATCGACATCTTTGTGTTTTCGCTGGAGAACTCGAAGCGCTTCGTCAAAACCCTTTGCATGCCCAACTGGATCTCCTTATGACTGAGTAAGAAACTCAGTTCTTCTTCTTCTGAACCTTTTCTTTCGAATAACCCCCGAAGCGTAACTATAGATATACATCATACGTACTATATCTATCTATTTATCTTTACTCTATCTATCTACCTTTATCTATCTATCTACCTTTATCTATCTGTCGTTCCTCTATCTACCTATCTTTACTCTATCTATCTATCTTTACTCTATCTCTCTTTATCTGTCTATCTTTATCTATCTGTCTTTACTCTATCTTTAATTACCTATCTTTACTGTATATATCTGTCTATCTATTTACGTAGAGATGGTCGTATTCTTTTACATGTACGCGTAGAACTGGTGTGTATAGGCAAGTCAATATGTCTGGGGAGAGTCTGTATTCCGCCGCGATAGTCTTGTGTTAGTGGCGATCATGATAGCGTTCTGCCCCCTGCCTTACGTGAAGGATATCTGGTATATGAGATCTCCTGGAGTACATCTCTTTGTAGCGATGGAGGCTGAAAGGAGAGAAAGAGAGAGAAAGAAGCTCGTTCAAATGAGAGGAGGGACTTTTCTTCACATGCTCTACCGTGTACGTACCTATTCATGAAAGAGCGTGCTCTCTTTCTGTCCGCCTACAATTTGTTCTTTAGATTTAACTTCAACTCCTTTTTCTCTCGTTCTTCCTCCTCACGCAAGAAGAACTCCGAGCTCTCACCTCCACCGACGCCATCCTTGGGACCTTCATCGCGTTCTCCCAGAAACCTTTCTTCTTCTCCTCCTTCTCTCCCCCCTCCTACACCTCTTGTTACTAGTACTGCTTCTCCACGATCTTCTTCATCGACACAAGGCAACTTTACTTCCCTGCTTCCTTCGATTGTCCCTTCAAGAGGGCCGTCAGAACTGGCAGCTAAAGCAGCTTCTCTTCTCCCTCAAACCCCTCGTCATGGCATCTACAATAATAAGAGTAATGATATGATTAAATACAGACAGAACAGTTCTTCCTCTGGATCGACTCCGCCACGTTCCTCAACTCCTAAGCTCCAACACGTTCAAACTCCTCGTCGGCCAACCTCTCTAATGGAAAGCTTTAGGCATGAAGAGAAGACTGGAGAAATAGAGTTCGCTTCTGCATCTGCTCGTGTATTTCCTGAAGAGCTGTCGTCTTCCTCTTCTTCGTTTGTGTCGTCGAAGAGACTTCCCCGTGTATCTACACCACGACATCAAGAGGGAAGGAAGAAACGAGGTGAAGGACAAAGAGGAAGAGGAGGAGGAGGAGAGGGGCCAGAGATCTTTCGTTTAGATGATGAAGATAGTTCTCCTCGAGATGAAGACGCAGATGAGGCGCAGAAAAGACAGGAAGAAGTCTTCTGCTCCTATTCGATTGATCAGTCTTTCTTATTGGAGCGGCAGCAACAGGAGGAGGAACTTCTACAGCAAGGGCAAGGTAGAACGGAAGAAGATGAGAGAATAAGGAGAGGAGAAATGAGGGGAAGAACGAGGACAGAAATATCACAGCAAAGCAATTCTTCTTTCTATCAGATTGACAATCATTATGGTCTCTCTTCTCTTCACTCTTCAAGCGGTGAAAAGAACGATCGTTTAAGCTCTTTTGAACGAAGAGAACAACATAGCTATCCTGTCCCGTCTCCGTCTTCTTCTTCTGTTCTCCCCCCCCCTTCATCACCTCAGATAGTCAAACCACCTTTACCTTCTCCTACATTTCTTCTCCAGAATGCTTCGTCTCTTGAACCGTCTTTGTCGTCTTCGTCATCTCGGGAAGCAGTCTTAACTCATCCACCAAACCCTCCGCCGGTTTTCTATCAGCAGACAAGTTGGCATGCTTCACCTGAAGAAGAAGAAGCAAAAGGCAAAGAAGAAAGGGACCTCTACCAGAGCATGATGAAGATGAGACAACAGCCAGAGGAACTATTCGGAAGGAACCCCCCTCATCTTTACCAAAGTTCCTTAGCAGATACCTACCGGCAACAAGAAGGAGTATCGAATCCTCTTATTCATCCTTTCTCTTCGTCCTCCTTCTCAGCAATGGCTTCCTTCTCTTCCTCTTCTTCTTCTTATCTTCCTATGCAGAACCATACGTCTATTTCAGGTGGCACACGCAGTCACGATGTGATGAATATACAGAGAGGAGGAGAGCCTGTGAGAAGGAGAGAACAGGAGACCACATCATCTTACAACCATTCCACCTCTCTACATGTATCTTCGTCTTCATTGTCTCATCATGATATTCCTATTCATTCAAGAGAAGAAACAAAAAGTTCAGTTTCTGCAGACCTTCTTCTTATTAGGCCTCCTCCGCTGGTACCTCCGCAGAATCATCTCCCGGGTCTCTTCAATCCGAACATCCAGCCCTCACAGGTGACCGCGATGACGCATGCAGGAGGGGGAGAAGAAGAAGGAGAACAAGGACAGGAAAGACGACAAGACGATTTCTATACGGATCTACAAGCGCGAGCGCGCGCTGCACTACAAGAAGCAAGAGAAAGAGCAGCTCGAAGGAATCTACTTGAATAAGCAAGAGAAAGAAACTCTTCTCCCTTCTTTCTTTCTTTCTTATCTTCTGGTTCCTTCCTTTCGTGACTACTGACAAACATCCATAGACAACGAAAGGGTTTTCTGTATACCGTCTCTCTTTCTCGAGAAAACACATAGACAACTCGGTGGTCATTCTTGAATGAAGTGTCTCCGTGCTAAATGTCTTGTCTGTTCTTGAAAGAAGAAAAGCCAAGAAAGAAAGAAAGATCTCGTCGTGGTTTCCAGTCCCAACATACGTGTGGTGGGGAGATCTGGAAAGTAATGCATGTCCTGTTGAGGTGTATGTACACCTACGTGGTGTACATATTGTTTTTTTGTCAAAGACAACGCTTCTCAATGCAGTTGCATCTCTTCCGGAGCTGATATGCCTTTTGTCTGAATGCGTTTTAAAGAAGTCGTAAGGTGTAGAGACACTCCAGCAACTCAATCAGACTTCTCATAAAAAGGTTCGTCTCTACTGATAACCGGGGAATTCGAGCTATTTTTTAGAAAGATAGATTCTTCAAGTGAAGTTAAATTTTATATTCTCATAATGGTCTCCTAAAATTAAACTCTCATGATTGATAGGCATGTCGGGTAGGCATCTTCACACTTCCAGTGTAAAGGCATCCCTCGAGAAACAGAGAGCTAAACTTGAACCACGCGTCCATACGTCAGAGCATCACTACTCCCTTCACATATATATACATATATGTATATGTGCAGAATCTGCATGCATAGGTTTGTATGGTATTCTGATTGATGCCGTGAAGCAAGCTTTCTTTGTCGCTCGCAAGCAACGAGGTTATGTGTGGTAAGAAGTTCAGCAGTGGAGCTTGATAGAAGACACAAGCATCCGGAGATGGACGATTCGCTGCATCGATTTTCTATCTTACTAGGAATCATGCTTCTGCGGCTCTGAAGCTGCTACCGCTGAGAGACAAACGGTCTGTTTAGAGGAAAAGAGTAGGGGGAAGAGGAGAGAAAGAGTGTGTGACGACCACACAAATAAGAAGACTGGGGTGCGAGAATAAGCAGCGTCATGTAGATCACGTAGGAGAAATGGAATGAGAGTCGATTTCCTAGCTAGTCGCCAGAATTCTGGATCAGTAGTCAATCGTCCATCCTTCTTCCCTCTCGGCAAGGGGCAAGGACCCTCAAGGCGCAGAGTGTACCTACACTCCTCAAGAAGCTAGTATAAGGAGGAGGAACTTCCCTTTCGACGAGTCTTTTTCTTTTTCTCTCTCATTCATCGTATCTCTATAGAGGCGAAGAAGGCGCACATTCATCCCAGTCCACATGCCTCTTTCCCATCTTCTCACTTGAATATCCGAAGGAGACGAGAGTTGTTTAGCGAGGAGCTGGCGGTTAGCTTTCTTTTATACGGAACTCTAAAGCATTCATGAAGAATGAACAGACAGGCAGCAGTTCCTCTGATTCACTCAATCACACTTGACACAAACCTGTTCCGAGGTGTATATACACCACTATCATGAATGAACGATGGATACGACTGACGGCCCACCTAGTCGCTTATTAGTGTCTGGAGTACATACAGCCAAGCTCGCCGCAAAGAGAAAGAAAGAAAGAGCATCAACAGCCGTTCCATATCTGTTGTTCTCAGAAGAAAAGAAATGCTGTCATCTCTCATGGAATAGGAGGAGTCAATTGTGATTCGTCTCGTCCATCCATCCACTCTCCACCTTCTGGGCCGAAGAAATCGACAGGAGAGATCTACTGTTTCATTGTCCCATTCATCGTCGCTTTCTTTATCCCTATCCGGGAAAGACGGAAAATAAAAACAGTTAGTTAAGGAATCTCAGGCACACACACCGCTATCTAATAAAGTGGAGTAGTGGTAGTAGTGGTAGTCTTCCTCGGTACTGTTCCTCCTGTTTTCAGCTGCTGCTGTTTTCTTGGTGTACATACACCTCAGTCATATAGTGGATCAAACGAAAACTCTCACCCTGAACAACAACGATAGTAACCGTAATCTTTCCGAATGAAATTCTTCTCTCTTTCTTTTCTTGAAAGTCTTTTTTATTTCTTTCTGTTCACTTGTAGTATTCGTATCCTTATCTTCAGAAGCAGTCTTCCTCGACTTCTTTGTCTTCATCCTCACAAAAAAGGTAGCAAGTAGACACACCACCTGGAGAAACCCCCTACCAAGAAACAACATCGTCCCTGTCTCTTCGTGTTTCTCCTACTCTTTCTTTTTTCTCTTCATGCTTTCTTTCTTTCCTTGTAATCGTGTTTTTCTTCACTTCACGAGGGCAGAAACCTTCGTTGAAGGTTCCTCCCTCCTCGCAAACAACGATAGATCCTCCGGCATTCTCTCTCTTCATCATCTTCTCGCAAGGAGAAAAAGACTTAAGCCATACAGTAGTTCTATGGAATAGTAGTAGTGTTCGTATTAGTATTGCTATGATGATAATGAGTATAAGAAACTGCACCTCTGGCTCCGTTTTTCGCAAACTAAGGTGTTGACTCTATTGACTATCCTCACTGCCTGTTCTCTGTCGTTCTATATGCAAGACATGCAAGGACTCTTTATCTTTCTTTATGAAACCTCATACGATGGAGAAACAAGTACACCACACACATGCCTATGTAGACACTTCATTCCTTTCGTCTCGCAAATGATTCTCCCTCTTCTTATCTTCTCTCCCTTGTCATCATCACAGCTAGTTACTCTACACATCTACAGAGAAAGAGATGATCTGTACAACATATATTATATATATATATATCTCTATATATATCAGTGTATCTGAGAACAGGCACTATCTCTGGGTACATCTCCATGCTGCCTCGATCCGTTGGAAAAAGGTACAACATAGCCGGTCTGAGACCTGGAGAAGGACGTTCTCTGTGTTGCATCATATGTAGGAGGCTGCAATCACGGCTACGACTCCTCTTACTTATGCTGCTTCAAGGATAGGAACCTCAATTTGCCGTAGAGCAGAAGAGAGAGATATCTATCTCTCTCGACAGAAGCATTTATATGTATAGACAACCATGTGTGGTATAGTATTAGGGCGACTAGAGGTCTCCATATTGATAATCGTCGAATGGAGTGGTTATACCGTCATGATCTTGTTCTGATGAGGCTCTTCTTGCGTTTGATGTCGTTATGTATGACGTCGGATAAAGATGAGAAGGTATATGCCCTGTACGAGAAGAAGAAGAAGGGATTCTACCTCTGCTGCTCTCTGCTGTCCTTCTTCTTCTTCTATCATCATCGAGATCTCCTCTTTCTGCACCACCATCTACACAGAAATGGAGATCTTCATCGATAAGGTCTTCTTCTCTTCCATCGTCATCATCATCTTCGTTGCCAACATGTCGTCTGTGCTGATGATGTTCTGGTGTATCTACACCGGATTTCTTACTCATCATCATCCTGACATCCCGACGTCTTTCTTCGTCTTCTCTCTCTGAAGATTCTTCTCTCGGAACATAATCAGCAAGGTCGGAGTTAAGAGACGTCAAGGGAATGAATTGATGGCGTCGCTGCTGTTGCGGAAAAGCTGAGAAGGTAGACACCCATGTATTCATGGATGAAGAAGAAGACGAGGATGAGGAAGTAGGTGAAGGATCATCGAAGTCCGTGTATGCATGCCTTTTACCTCCCGTAAAGATGGAGAGTTTCGATAGGTACAAATGACGTACAGCTCCTACCTGAAAAAGACAAAAAAGAAAGAAAGGATCAGATTAGATATGATGAGGCCAGCAAACCAGAAGGAGAACAGCCATGATCACGATGACACGAAATGGATGCAGAACAAGAAGAAGACGAACTCAAGGCAAAGAAGAAGATAGTTTGACAGAGAATGTAAATAGATATATAGCTATATATATATATATCATCTCAAGAGAAGTAGATTTCATGGATCTTATCACTCACGATTTGGCCCATGCATCTACAATAGGAATCGTTTCTCTTGTACCTAAACCTTATTTGTGCTTGGGCTTTAACGACTATAGACAGAAGGGCATACAGCAGCGCCCTTCCGTATATCTTCATTCCTGTGGATTCAATCCTATTCACAGATACACTTCACTTTCTCTCCCTAGATATGTGATTGATACGTTTCGAAGTTCTAGGAACGTTGGAAATCCACAAGAAGAAAGAGGAAAAGGGAGATGGTCATGTATACATCCTTGAGAGACAGCATAGCAGCTATAAATATGAAACGTACATTTGTGTACGTATGTATCATACAAAATCCTCACAGGGCAAGAGCGGATAGATAGAGTGTCTCTTTCCTCCCTCTCTCTATGTAGATGCTCTCCCTGGCGCTCCGCATTTGTATACATATGAGATACGGTTTCTTCTTCTATATTGTGTCTCTCTTCAGGCACAGAATATACATAGGAAGTCTATATGTAAGTGGTAGGAACAGGATGAAGGGCGGAGTCAGTCTCTTCCTTCTGTTGCTTTGCTATCTTACGCCTAGATATGCCATTTGAATCATCTGCTGAATGGAAGGAAGGCATGCCAGTCCAAGAGGAAGACGAAGGATAACCAGGCGATGCAGAACCGTCAAAACATACAGCCCTGCTATAGCCAGAATAGCTCTGTTGGGAGAAAGAAAGAAAGACAGGTTAGAAAGCATCACCTTAACGGCGACTATAAGCGGTTGCTTGCATGACAAAAAGACAAAAGAACTGAATGAAGGAAGAGAAGAAGTCTTTTCCCCCAGAGGATTATCCCAAACCGCAATTATCGGAGTTTCCCCCTATTATGACTTCAAAGCTCTATATCTCTCTACCGTGGGCTCTCTCGTCCTTCAGCAGCTTAACCAAAAGAAAAGACTGATAAAGTAAACTTCTGCTAGAAAGAGAGAAAAGTGTAAAGCCCCAAGATGTACGGTAGGGTACACGCATGAAACATATAGTTAGGATGATACGAAGAAAGATGAGACTATACATTTGGTACACTCGCAAGCACCAAGGCGTGTCTATTGTTGTTTTGACAGACGTCCTAGATACTTCTCCAACAGGGAGTGTAGGAACGAAGCGGAGGAGAACCGACAGAAAGCCAAGTCGCTTATAGAGAGGAAACAGATGAGATCTTTCTTCTTCTCTTTTGCCACGGAAGAAAACGTCAATCTGACTGGTAATCTCACCCCTCAGTCATGCTGACGGGAGAAGGTAGACAGGAGATGATGGCAGCAGTTGAGGACCTCCAAGAGAGAGAAACATGTCTACACATCTACCTATGTCTAGATGTGTATGTGTGTATTGAGGAGGAGAACTAGACAAGAGAAGAGACCTCTGGGAGAAAACAAAGAGAGACCGCTAGTGGAGACGACGAACACGATGATGACGTCACCTACAGAGGATAGCTCCTTAACTCGCTCACCCCCAGAAAAGGAGCCGTACAAGAAAAGCACAGAAGGTGAAGAAAGAAGACAGAAGAGTAGATGAAGTCCCCCCTCCTGGAGAGGTCTGTAAAGCTGAGAGTGCAGAGGAGAAACGAGAACCTCCTGGTGGCGTCGCGTCCGCATTCAGAGCTGTACATACACCCCAATATGGAGAAGCAAAAGAAAGAGACGTAAGAAGGTTAACAAACTCAACATATACAGAAGGACACACGCGTCGTTCGCGAGCCATCGATTCCTCTTCAAGCTGCTCCCTGTAGTCTGTAGAATGAAGCCTTATGAAAGAAGGAAAAAGAAAAGACGAAGACTTCATGAAGAGATGTGAAAACAGAAATAGGTTCTCTGCATGAGGGAAGATATAAAACAAGAAAAGTCTCCCTATACGCATATATGTCTGTATATAGAGAGAGGTACACAGATATGCATCATAAATACATATGAATCCGTATACGCATGCATATAGATATATATGTAAAGAGAGAGAATTGAATAGATGTGAATACACGAACATATATATAGATACACATGTATATGTAAAGAGAGAGAGACGAATAGATGCGAATATCCATAGATAGATAGATAGCTCCATGTATGGACTTTCCTTCTGTCGACAAGAAGAGGAAGTAGGTTTATTTGGTTGATTAACTTGAGAGAGAAAGTGTCTGACGATGAGGTGATCGCTTCGCTTTCTTTCATCTTTGACTTACATCTAATAATACAGGGAGGAGGATGCCAAGCACACAGATTTCCTCGAGCATGAATATGAGTGACGCAGCATTCATCTACTGTACCTAAAGAAGAAAGCAAACAAGGAAGGACCAAAACGAAAATGAAGAAGATAGCTGACCTGTTTCTTAGCATGCAGAAGAAATCTAAGGGTCTTCTTTGTTTCTCTTTGAGACGTAAGAGAAAGAAGAGAAGAACGCTACTGCCTACCTAGAAAGCAGGAACATGTCTTTATGTCCCCCTTGCCAACGAATAGGACGGAGGAGAAGTATCAACGAGATGAGAGAAGAATTCAAAATATCTGAAGAGTCAGTCTTTGAAAAAGAGGAGGAAGAACAAGACTCACTCAACGAAGAAAAGAAGAAAAGGAGATAGAAGAAGCAGCACTGTTCTTTCTACTTCAGAAACTTCAACGTCCATCTTCCGTTCCAGAAGAAGAAGAGAGGAGACCATGCTTTTATATGTACAAAGTCTACACAAGAAGAAGAAAGGAACGTTGAGGGGAAGAGAGAGATACTTTCTCTGTCTTCTACAGCCCAAGGAGGTTTGGACAGAAAAGGAAAGAACCTAATGGATGCACGCAACTGCATCGCTATAGAGCACATATACACATAAATCAAACATACAGACACATTTGCACAGATAGATCGGGACATACACATATGTGTAGATACATGTATTTATCCGTGCATGCAGAGAAACTATTCAAGAAGAACCACACATCTATCTAAAGATCCATACAGACATACATACATAAAGTACACATAGATCCGAATCAGGGCTTGGGTATCTCTATGTACGCGGGTGTGCAGATACGGATACATACACATAGCTTTGTGTTGAACGCATGATGTATGTACGTATGTATGTATGAATATGTATGTATGTATACACATACCCGCAGTCCAAACACGGCCCAAGAAAGGTGCGAATGGATTTTCTACGTAAAAAGGTGCTTACACACCCTATACACATAGAGAGAAATATCCCTATAGCGAGTTGAATGAGAAAGAAGGCGGAGACGTGACCTTACCAGGGCGATCAAAGCACTTTTCGCCTCCGCAGACCTCACACTTGGCAGCGCAGCATGCGGTACCATCAGGACTTGGGATCCCTGTCGCACATACTGGATCCGGTGCAGGGAGACCTGTCTGCGCATTGGGCGCTATGGCGCAAGAAGAAAAAAGAAGAGAGAAATTAAAGGAAACACAATGAAAGAAAAGGCGAAAGAGAGAGAAGAGACGTCTGGAGTATGTAAATCATTCTCATTCGTACTTGAAGCTACGATTCGGACGGTTATGTGTGGATCTTCTCACACACTCATCACACACATCAACTCCCTAGTAGTGTCTGTGTATGTACACCAGGCGAGGAAAAGGGGGGCTTGAGAATGATAGGAGAAAAGATGTCAGTGGAGGCAAGACAGAAAGATGAATTTGATGCTGATAGGAGCGAAGTGGCTATGAGTAGAAGTGAAGTTAAGAAGGAAGGAGAGGCGAGCAACGAGAAGGAAAACGAGAAGAAGGCAAAATACCTCCTGTAATGAATCTCAAAAAGCCGGTACAGTCCATGTATATACATGCATGCACTGTGTTAGATGTAGGCAATAAAGAGAAACCGGTATATAGATATCCACATACATGTGGTTGTAATGAGAGATAGATACATGAATAGAGGTAACTCAGATCTACCCAAAGTTTACACAAAGAAGACACAGCGAAGGAGAAACCTGTTTGTAAATATCGCGTCGTCCATCCTATTTGACATGCAGGTCTTCTTCGGGTGTACGTACACCGCAGCACAATGGCGGATACCTGTTTGGACCCCGGACTTACCCGCACAGTGCTTCCTCATGAAGATTTGCATTGTCTGCATCGCATATGGAAGAGACATCAGGAACAAGAAACTCTTTCAACACCCCCTCTAAGTAACAGTTGCGGTAGATTCACATACACATCTACAGAGACCCCAGACTCTTCAAGGCTGTGACCGACTGTCTAGGCATGTGATAGAGAACAAGAATGTTTTGAAATCCATAACTTAGTAGAAAAGCTGAAATCTCCACAGTTCTACATCCAGGAAACCACCTCAGCTGTTATAGAAAGATACAAAAAAAAAACCACCAGACATCCAGACATACATCTGTGTGTGTGTCTAGCTAGACATACATCTGTGTGTCTAGCTAGACACACACACATACTTGGAAGGCACTGAGTTCAAAACTTCGTTCCTTATAGAGCTGCTATGGCTGGGTCGAGAACGAGAGTGCAAATAATTCGAGACTGCGGGAAGAGGAAGGAAAGACAGTTGTATATATTTGTATGACATACGTCTACATAAAGAAGATTCATGTAGAGATATGAGATCTAGTATATCATTGTTTCGCACTCCCTACTAACCCACTGTACAACCTTGAGCACACTTCCCTTCTCGCCGTACGTATATTGATAGAGAGATTGTCGCATGCATAACTAAACGGAGACATTCTACTAGATGCAGATCTAGAATTGTTAAAGGGTCAGTTTGTAAAGCTATTTACTTACCTTGTAGCCATGGGTGACGAACTCTAAAGCAACGATCGAATCTCCTGGATGAAAAGACATAAGAAAGAGAAAGAGGAGGAGAAATAAAAAGAAGGAAAGAAAGATGGATGAAAAATAGAGATAAGAATTCTCTTCATCAGACAGACGTGAAGGTCGTGGTCCGTACTGAGCGCCGTGTTTTGCAGACACATTCTACCTATGCTTAGGATGGAAGAAAAACCTCCTAGACATACAAACCCGGTGATGTATATATACACGCCTGTTTACATAGCGCGTTAGTAGGAGAAGAGATGAGAAACAGAAAAGCAGAAGAAACCGAAGAATGTAAATAAAGAGAATGGAGGAGGCTTGAAGGTGAAGAAAAAGAGACTGTCTGTTGTGCAGAAGAGAGAAAGGAGAGAAACGAAGAAGACAGGTGAGAGAGAAAGAGAGACTTCCTGTGTATACGTGGATACCTACCTTCTGAGCGGCAATTGAAATCGACACGGAAATGATGTATATCTCGATCTTCCATGCCTTCTTGGATATCTCTGACAGTTATATGTGACTGCGATACAATCCCCGGAGTAACTGCATCTCTATCCATTTCTTCGCGAGAATTGACAGAGTGAAAGTGATGAAGAAGAGGATAGACCACGTCCAGATCGCCCGCTGCAAATCATACACCAAGACACACACGAACACGCATGCATGTATAACCCCCACCCAAAAAATGGCCATGTGTACAGATGAATTCGTACATTCAAGGCGGTAGCTCTGCATGCACATGCCCACCCGGGCCGTATATATATAATCTATACATGAATACATGCATATATGTTGCTGCCGGCGTTCCATCATGGCACAAAGCAGCATACACTTTGTCTCACGTATATACATATAAATATGTATATACGTGTGGACATGCATTTGGATGGATGTGAAAGAAATGTATGCGTACGCTGCATCTCCGTACACTCGGAGATTTTCCACGCGGGGAAGAAGAGAGAGGAAAGAAACACAGACCTAAAGACTCTATCAAAAGCCAGATAAGAGAGAAGAAAGGAAGAGGTACGCATGGACTGGGGCGTTCATATCGTCCACTTATTCTGTGAAAGATGAAAGAAGCGATGAAGAAGAAACGAGAGAAGTCGCGTTTTGCAGAAGACAGTCTTCCTTCTCCCCCCAGGGGCCCTGCGATCTGCCTCTGGAACTACTACACTTCTATTGAAGGAATACATGCATGTTTATGCCTACGCCTGGACAAATACACACCTCTACATGCGGAGTGTCAACACTCGTGTATCCATCCAGCTATCTAACTCCACCCGCCTACGTAGGGATCTGTCTCTCTACACATGCATAGGAATAAGCACACGACCACGCTGGTCGGTATGTCCGATTGCTTGCTTGTTTGTCAGAAGAAAGAAAGGAACAGAGAAAAAAAGTTAATGAGAAACAAAGCACTTGGTACCAGCAAGAGGGGAGAAAAAGAAAGAAAAATGAGGTGGCTCGTACCTACGCTCGGTAGGTGCATCTCTACCTTCCCCGAAGAACATTTCCGACACCAGACGTAGAAGTCGAGTGAATGTTGCTGCATGCAGTATATCACACATACAAGAGAACATACGAAGACATAATACAGTAGGGATCTATCACGATAAACAGCAAAACAACCTTGACATTTGTCCTTATATATGATACATATGAAGGGAGATACATATCATACCCATATACGTAGCACACACCAACCTATACTGCTGCAGGCAGTCTGCAGGTGTACACACAAAGGGAGCCTACACACAAGAACATCTCCAGTTATACTCTATTTATACAGATGACGTACCCAAAGCTCTTGCTATACACAGCCCGCAATACAAACCTCTACCGACATGCGGAGTAGCAGACATTCTATATATTTTTGACTTTTACCAATCTGTATCAATCGTCAACTTCGTATGGGTGTATATAGGTATGTATAGATGTATGGATGTATGAGTATGTATGTATGAATGTATGAAGAAGTATGCATGTACATTCGCCTTGCCTACTTTTCTGACCTTCCTCTCTCTACTCTGCGTACGGCCAAAATGAAGCTCCACTAGGAGACACTTCATGAGGCTGGACTACCCTCACTCCGCTATCTCAATACATAGAAAATGACAGAGATGGTACATATCCTGTAGAACGACATAGCGATGCCTAAAGACTTCATGTATGTAGGCAGATATATCACTGATATATACACTCTCTACAGTCTTACTATACACGCAAAAACCAGCCCGGAGACCTCAGTCCAAACAGCGGTTAAATCTGTATGACGCATCTAGCATAGCCCATTCTTCAGAGAGAGCTGCAAATCTCGTAAACCTCCGATGTTGTGGTGCTGTACGTACACCCGACGTAAGTCATGCCAAGCGAATCAGACACGAGAACATTCTATGTCTCACGCGTTATCAGTCTAGGGGTGCGGTCACCAAATACGTATATCATCATCTACCGTCTTTATGAATGATATACATAGATACACGGAAAACAAACGTATACGATTAGGTTATGTATTGAGAGACATGAAAGACGGGTTATCGGCTAGCTATACATTTATCCTCTTTTGACATGTCCCCTTACATTTTTCGGTATAGAAAGACGAGGATTTCGAACGTCTGAGCATCCTGAAGAAGCGACGCCATTAGCTACTAAATCTCCGTCATATAGAGACATGAGTTTGATGCGATGTCTCCTCGCCTCTTGGGACACCGCGCTAGTCGTTCCGACTGATTCACATCAGAAAGAAGAAGCAAGCGAAGAAAATGAAGAAAAAGACGGCTCGACAGAGAGACAAGCTCGAAGAGAAACTGAGGAAGGGAATAGAGAGAGAGTTTCATCGTCACGCCATCCATCATTCACAGTCAAAATAGATGCATAGGGGAAGAGACAGGAAGAATAGACAGGGAGTGAGAATAAGAGGGGAAGGAGTAGACGAAGGCCTTCCTCGCTCTTTGATGCTTTCCTGTACTGGGATACCACGTGCTGCTCTATGTCTCTTATTCACTTCAGTAACAACTCCAGTAAGACTGGAGGTTGGATCTGCGACGCAGAGACAGAGTGAGAGGAGATACACCGGGGAACACGCCCTGTACATACAGATGAAATACATGCATATTGACGCGTGTAGACACACACACACGGACAGATACATAGACAGGTAGATAGATACAAACAGGTAGGTGTAGATACACACGGACAAGAGTCGACAACTTCGCAGAGAAACCTTACGAGGCCTAATGACGATGAAATAGTTTTATCTAATGTCTTAACACACTCAGCAGCAGGCAGACAAATAGACTGATAGTGGAGAAGCACGTGTGTTTTCAGAAAAGAATGAGAGAAGAAAAGAGAGGGGAGAAGGAAGAAGCCGAGTGAGAGAGGAAGGAAGCGAGAGTACTTGTAGAGTCGTCGGGATCGTCGACGTTTTGTCCGAGCTTCATTTTGGCCTGTTGAGTTGTGCCGATATGAAACCCATGGGCAGCAGCTGCACGTACACACACAGTCATTCGAGTCAACAATACACACTTAGCAAGGGAAGACACGCTATATATGTATCCAACCATGCCTAGATGAATATAGATATACATAGATAGGTATACATGCACGCACGACACATAAAGAGTCAGATGCCTACTATGAGTTGAGTACCTACCGAACGCCAGAAAGCCACTCAGCCGTTATGCAGTTGCCTATCGCACACACGTACAAGCAAATATATGTGGTAAGTATATATAGTGTAGTGCACCTGGCATTGACATGTACATATACTGTAGAGTTCTATGGGAGAAAGACTGTAGACCGAAGATAGATAGACGGTATATCTTTGAACTGCTTGAACGGGATATACATAGTTTTCTAACTGTGTGTAGGCAATCTACCTTATCTATTCCAACACGAAGATGTGTAGATCTTTAGACATGCCGCAATCCCTCCGAGTCAAACACTCACATGCGGCACCTCACACGAAATTCCTACTCTTGCAACGAAGAGATGCAAGTCGATGAATAGTCTGCCTGTACCTAGATTCACACGAAGAATTGCAACACCATTCGTCTCCAGCTCTACAGCAGACTAGAAATAGACCGAGTGAGTCAACACAGACTCTCCATACAAGCGAAGTAGGCTATCAACCCATTGTCTAAAGGGAGAGAAAGAAAGATACGGCAGGTGCATACAGCAGACATTTTTGGAAACTTCAAGGCTGGTCACTAGAAACACCCTGTACCGAGCACACACACACAACCTTACAACGCAACAGACACACATATGTCGGACATACTACACGCATGTACATATATATATGTATCTTAGCATACATGCAACTACACGTACATACACCTAGGACATACATGTCCATATCTTTCCATGCATATGCAGCAGTTGAAGAGCCGAGAGAAGGGTGAGACTTACTCTGTAGATGTTTGTCATTTCCAGCGCATACAACTTTCCAATAGAAGCTAACGCTAGGACAGCTATGGGTCCATACAGTGACATTCACCATAAGGCCGTGTTTCTTGGCTTCCTCTAATCCCACCTCAAGTTCATCAGCCTGAGGATCTCGACACTTGAGATACTGAAGATCTAAGTCGGCTATAGGGCGATGCTTTGGATCGACATGCGTATGATGGATCTGTCTTCCTTCCGCCGCATTCAATCTATATGACAGGGCAATACCTGGAGAGGAGATAGAACATACAGGAAGTCACCGAAATCAAGGGGAAAAACAAAACAAGAAAACGATGAAGAAGACACCGTATATAAGCCGACGGATGGGAGTCGGACGGCGGGCACATTGGAAAGAAGGTATCATAGTGCGTGAGAGATAAGATGAAAAAGGAAGAAGACCAAGGAAAGATGAGGCTTCGCAGACTGGTATGTCGATGTATGCTGAAAAGTGGACCGATCTTTCAAGAGACTGAATGTGCATGAGATATGAAATGTTCGTCTATTGCACGTAGACAATCTCTCCGAATGACCGAAAAGACAAGCAAACAGAAACGCACAGAGAAAAACAAGGGAAGGAGACATACTAAAGAAACAGGGAGAGAACAAAGAAGATGCATGAGATATCGATATCTCTAACAGACAACTCATCTCACCTGCACGGGACCGCCCGTGACCTCGTGTATCAGATAGACTTACCCTCGTAAACGTATATGGATATATACGCCGTATACTACGTATGTAGACGACACTGGGGAAGGAGACGATCCGCTGACCTACCTACCCACCAAAGAGTACATGTGTATCTACACTTACACGTATGCACTGGGACCGGTACAGGTAGAGGTGTAGATTCGCGTGCGCGTCGATGTCATGCAAAGAAATAGACTAGATCTTTCCTGTAAAGGAGGCTAGGTATGTCTTGTATAAACGTGAGCATTCTCTCTTACTGTAGTCTGCGTGGATTTCAACAGACATGACAGGCATTTCCAATATAGCGGAGAGCATATCTCCAAGACCAGAGACGGGAGCTGACATTCGGAAAATCGACGCCGCTCCCTCAGCTACTCGTATAACCGGTAGACCTGAGATAGATTTGATTCAACACCATAGACAAAAGAAAAGCAAAAGAACAGACTGAACTACAAGAGAGATCACAGCAAATCGGTATAGACACTCATACACATATACACATATATACCTAGACATACCTAGATGTTTGGACATATAGGTAGGCAGAGATTGTGAAGTTCCTCTTCGATGTAGTACTAGTAGGAGTCCTAGTGTCTGTGAACACGCGTGTACGTACAGAGCACGGCACATAAGAAGGATGCATGCTTGGGCAAAGCTACCGTCATCTCGAGTCAGGGAAGCCATGTATGAGTTCTAACAGAGAGAAACAAACCAGACGCAAATAGTGTAAGCAAATGGCCTCTATACAGGTCTAGATACGTATGGAGACACGAGAATGTGTTGTGCATATCTTTTTGTCTTGACCCAGATCACGTGAAGACATCCTGACGATCGCAGCGATACTGTGAACAGTTCGTTCTCCAAACTCCATATGAATACATACATAATACACAGGAGTGATACAGAAAACTTCACAAGAATGTCGAACAGGAAACTAGGGATAAAGAGGAAATCTCGATCCTCCTCATCATCTTCTTCTCCCTCTTCTTC
>NW_027153839.1:40344-47054 GCF_002600585.1 Cystoisospora suis
CCCGTCCCGTTACTGTTCTTCTCCTTCTTCTTACCAGTCCGGTCTTCAACTCCTCCTTCTGTAAGCGTGACATTCCATAGAGGCGTGACTTCAGAAGACTCAACGACAAGACGAGGATTAGCGAGGGCGTCCGAACTTAAGGAAGAAGAAGCGGAGGATGCATCTTTCTTATTCTGCTCCCCAGCCGCTCCCTTGTCTTGCGTTTGTAGATGAACATGATGCAGTAGTGGAAGTCCATGCCCTTCTTCTTTCTCTCGAGCAGCAAACTTGGGATATCTTTCAGCTAAGTCTGTTGGGAGATTAGATACTAGATAAACATCTAAGCCGTGACAGTGCTCGATCTTGACATTATGCGACTGTTTCCCTATGAACCCTGGTGGAGAGGGTGGTGCACCAAGCGAAGGAGAAGCGGATAAACTTCTTGAGATAAGAGAAGAAGAAGAAGAATAAGGGCGGGTCGAGTCTGTTAGTCTGGGTCCAGGAGGATAAGGGGAAAACGGAAAAGAAGAGGGAGATGAAATGAGATATCGAGGTGGAAGAGGCGGAGATGAAGAAGACGAAGGAAGAGAAGAGAGGAGAGGGCGAAAAGATGGAGGTGATGGGGAAGAGGAAGGAGTAATGAGAGGCTGAGGTGAAGATATAAGACTTGAAGGTATAAGGAAAGTCCCTTTTGTAGGATCGTCTATAGGGAAAAGACCATTTTTGAGAAGCGACGAAGAATCTCGGACAGCGACAGAAGGCGAAATAGGTCCGTTGATATGTTCATAATTACGAGAGAAAGCAGAACTTAACGCCTTCAGAACATCACTTGTACTATGGGAAGAAGCGAGGTCTTCGGGAGAGAAGGGATGTGACGAAGGATCTGTCTTTCCTAGACTGTCTTTTTCTGCATCTGCAATAGAAGAAGAAGCACAAGGGATGAGAAGAAGATTTCGCTGACCAACTAGCAGACATATCAGTAAGAGAAGAGATGGGCTCAAGAATGATCTTTTGCAAGACGAGCTCGTACGAGACATGGGAGAAAACGGAGAAGGAGACGATCCATCTTTCAAGTCACAGAGAGAAAGTGAGTGATTAGAAAGAAACTTTCTCTTTCTAGCTCCTTGCTGCGAGAAGGGGCACGACGAGGGAACTGTGGGTGGGTAGGAAGCACGAGAATCAGAAAAACAAGAAGACGAAGATGCGAAGGAATCAGAGGAAGAGAGCAACGTTAGAGAAGACGACGGCCGAGAAGATTCCTTTCGTAAAGTATGTCTCACCCTACTTCCTCCGTCCCCAGAGAGAGAAGAGGAGGGCTGGCGAAGAACATGCAACGGGCTCGAACACAGGGTAAGACGAGCTTGCTTCTTACTAATCCGAGAATGTTTAGAGAAAGGAGATGAAGAAAGGAGATTCGACTGGCGGGTGTGACAAGAGTCAGAAGACCTCAGGAAATCCTCCATAGTGCTAATGACGACTGGAAACTCAAGCATGGTGTCGGGACAAAGACAAATGAGAGAAAAAATACGAAAGAGATGTCTGACAAGAAAGAAAACAGAAGTCGATTACTCCGCCAAGAGAGTGGAACCTTCCGATGAACATTCAGGACATGCAAGGACACCGTGCTATGATCCCGCTTAGTAAAAGAGGAATGAAGTAACTTCAAAGAAAGAAGGCAGACAATTAGAGTAAAAGGAAAATTGATGTCTACAGGCAAGAACATAACAAACGTCCGGATATCACTCTCCCTTCAGGCGATCTTGAGGGGACTGCGAAGATGGACGAGACTTGTAGACATCAAGAGAGTGTGCTTGTCTCCAACCCCTCCAGAAAAAGAAGAATCAGCAACCGGGGGAAGGAGTAGTATGCTATCGAATGGAAAGCCGAGCTGAAGAAACGAAGAAAACAGTTGAATGGATTAACTTCCTCAGGGAAACATCAAGGAAACTGAACGGATACCAGAAGAAGAAGCGGGAGAAGAGAGCTGGGTGATCTGCCGCGTGTCGGTTCTAAGATCAAAGGACAGTTTTTGCTTCCGGCCGCTAAGAAGTCTTTCTTTTGTTTAGGTGATTCACCTCTGTTGCAGGACTTCTCTAGTGGAACTCTTCTCGGGGTTTGTGAAAGCTTGACAAAAGAACAGAGTGGGGAAAAGCACATCCAGAGAAGAGAGCACACGAGAGCGTGCCACGATGACGGCGGATCGGGTCTAGCGGTCAGGACGCGAACTGTCAGAAGGCACTCAGAGGGGGAAGAGAGAAAGCAAAGGGAAAGAAATTTCAGGCGAGATGCTCTCCTGTCAAACAAACTTACGAAGAGAGGGGAAAAAAGACTCTCATGCCGAGTGCGTGAGGGGTTTCCAACTGAGAGAAGACTTCTTGCCCAGATAGGGAATCATCACGGGAACAGCAGGCAGCCAAAGAGGACGAAAGGAAGACAAGAGGTTTACCAGGGAGGGTGAAGCGTGCTGTTAGACTTCCTTTACCGACAAAAGAAAGACAACACAAGAAAGTTCATTTTTGCCTTCCCTCCCTGTGTCTTTTCAATAGGACTGTGGTTCTTCTTCCCATGTCAGGACGAGGAAGATGAGAGGGAGAAGAATTCAGAGGGAGAAAAGAAGGGGAGAACGACCTTCAGGTCAATTCGGAAGGATGTTACGTTTGTGTGTGAGAGCAGGCGAGAGACACATGAGATCGGAAGACAGACGTGCGTTGTCTGGAGAAAGAAAATGGAGAGACGTCATGAGGAACGTAAGAAAAGAACAGTCTACCTCGGGAACGGGGATCCCGCGTTTGCAGTTCATCTTTGTCTGCTGGAAGTCTTCTTGTTCTCTTCAATGTTCGTACTACTCTGAGGCGATGGTCACGGTAGAAAAGGTTGGAATGGAAAAGTGTGCTGAGGGGAACCGGCCTACTTTATGGCTTTCGTAGTAGAGCCGGATCGATTTGTATGGAGACGAAGTCTACTATCAAGAAGAATTGATAGCCACCTGCACTTCCCACTAAGGTCAGCTGGTTCCACTTCCTCTGTGTATATGTACACCCGACGCAAGCACCGAGCCTAGCCAGTACCAACCAGTACGCTAGTCCATCACTTCATTTATCTCCTCGGGAGCCAAGGTGCGTAACTTCATCTCCTTACAACGTTGGTGAAAAGCTGTCGCTGCGTCTGATTTCCTTCAGATGACAACCAGAAGTCTTGCTGCGCTGCGTGTCCTACCGTGGAGACAAACAACCTAGGCTGTGGAGCAAAAATGACCGAGACAAAAGAATGCCGTCGCAAAAAGACTACGACCCGACTCACAAAACACTAATCATTTCGAGATGAACGGAGGAAGGGAGGTTTTCTTTTGTACCACACGGAGGTTGTTTGTCTTTTGACATAATCACGCTCAGGCTTTTCTTTATGAAGCAAAAACGGGTCACTAAATATATCTTTAGTACTGTTTGGACTCTTACACTTCCATTCTCTTCATTCTTCGGTTTCCCGTGTCCTCACCTCCCATCACCTACACACTTTACTACGCCTGAAGATGCCTCCATCCATCATCGATCACAGAGCAGACACGAAAAATTCGTCCCGAACGAAAGAAGGCACTCTCTATTCTCCTTCTCATTCCCTTTGAAACAGCCTCATCTTTCTACCCTCGCGGTTATGTTTGAACAAAGTAAACATCGGCTCGCTTCTTCGAGCAGAGATCCCAAGCATCATCTCTCTTCGTCACCCTGTTGCCGTCATTATCACGGTATTTATTGCTCTCCTTGTCTTCGGTATACTCACTCAACAGACACCATTAGACACACCTTTTCATCCTTGATAGTATCTCCTTCGTTCGATACCGGGTGCTTGACTTACGTTTGTTCAAGCAATACAACAGCGCATCATGAACGGGCATTCTCAAAGAGGAAAAAGTCGGCGAGTACTTGGTTACTACGATGACCGATGAATAACACGCGTAGTTTAGGAACCCTCCTTTCCATATTTGACAGTGGTAGCGTAGCTTAACGCTAGCGTGCTCGGGTAAGAAAGTGGGACACAGTACGACACGCGAGGTGTATACACACCGAAAGCCCCGTGCGGACGGTGTTGAAAAAGTACAGCCATACGACAGACGAGATACATCTGGTAGGAAACACTTGTCAGCTCGTTTTGATCAAGCTCGTACAGTACGGTACGAGAGACCATTTCGCGTCAACGGTGCTACCACTCGAAGTTTTCTCGGGCCGACGATGATATCCCGCCACATGGCCTATTCAAAATCTCTGTTATTCTTCCTCCCTTCCCCAATGCATTTACTGCTTGAAAAAGACCAGACACTTCTTTTGCCTTCGTGGAGAAACCCTCGGGCGAACGCAGAAAGGTGATTTCTGAGCGACGATTATGATCTCACATCGACACAGAAGACGACGCCGCACGCGTCTCGGCACACACCATACTTCCTGTCTCTCTCCCCGTCCGTCCGTCCATCCGTCTGACCTCCCATCTCGTCTTATCTCCCCTAACCACCACAGTGCATCCTTACCACCACTGCCACCAGGTGTACGTACCCTTGCCCGTATCTGTTCTACGCATTTATATATGTGGAACCACGAGAAGGGTAACAAAAGCTGGAAGAGGAAAAGATGAGTAAGAAAATGGGGGAGATAGACAGAAAAAAAGTGAGAGGGAAGAATGAGTGAGGGGGAAGACAGATCGAGAGCTTCAATCGTCTGTTACAATAATCGATCTAACCTCTATCTCTTCCCCACTACTTCCTTGGCCAAGAACAAGAAAAAAACACGACGAGTCAACCGCTTTTCGAGGTGGAAAAGAATGTTCTTTTACATTCCCGTACCCAAAAATACACACCATACACACAGGTATGTATACACATAGCATATACGCATGCTGTATATATATCTTCACAAAAAAACGTACATATACAGAAGGAAATAGAAAGACTGAAACTGCATGCAGAAGCGCAGGAAAGGGAGAAGGGTTGGGGTTAGGGACACGGGAGAGAAAGCCATTCAAAATACCTAGCCACACACACAGTACACAGGTGGCTCACTACCAAGCCCGACGCCATACCAGCCAGCCGAGAGGGACGAGAAGCGTGGCACTTGACTGACAAAGGAGAGGAAAGAAGAAAGTTTACCTCATGTATGTACGCACATGGAGTAGGAATAGTGACGAATCAAGAGGCCTTCATAAAGACCAGTGAGGACGCAAAAGAAAGTATGGATGAAGGAATGAATGAACAACTACCACCATCACCGACTGAGGATGTGAATTGGGGAGCCCTCACAAATGCGCGCTGCGTCAGTTCGAGATAAACTAGAGACATTCATTCACACCCACTTCTTCTGCAAAGAATCTCTTCCTGCTTTCTGTTCCTCTGTCTTTTTATGAAAGCATGAGAACTGTACTCCTCGTTCTCTATGATTCCTCCACACACCCCGGCAGCACTGCAGCAACAGGCACCGCGAGTGCATCTTCCTTTCCTCTCTCCTCTCTCTCCGTGTCTTCCTTCCTTCTCATTCTCTCATGTGTGCTTGACGGACCGCTCTCCTTTACGCCTCCCTCACCTACCACTGAGATGATACTGTGAACAAAGTCGTGTACGGAAATGCCCGAATTCTAGACGAGAAAGAAGGAAGGAAGAAGCTTATTTTCTGATTATCCATCAATGGCCACCGCCTCCACCGAGACTTGGGAAGGCCCGCTCATCGCGGATATCCGGAGCGTCGCGACTCTTCACAAAACCTCCCTGCAAACGCACACACCACAGACACACACACACAACGGTCATCTATAGTATGGAGACTTGCGCTGAAGATACGGTATCCCTGGATAAGGGATGCAGAAGATACATACCTCTGCAAGACTCTTCCAGGATTGGTGACAAGAATCGATGAAGCGCATGCACGTCTCTCTTAATGAGAGGTCTCAAGACGACTGCGAGAGCAGACTGAAGTCTATAGAACCTCCAGGCACCACTGAACTGCTCCCCAGACGCCAGCACGCACTAAACATATCTAACCTCTTCGAGACATGTACAACTCATGCCTTGTGCTCTTTAATTCACACATACCAGGAATCCACCATGCCTTTCCTTCTCATACACACGGACTACAAACGATGCGTCCACCTCTATCATAATGCTCACCTATAGGAGCACCTACACATATGGATATGCTAAATAAGAACTCATGCTGGGAGTTCGCGGAATCATACATCCAAGGCCGTCCTTGGACACCAAGCCAAAGAAAACAAAGTCCTTTCGATGGGCTAGTAAGATCAGAAAGAAAGACTTACACCTCTGGATCGTCCACCCCCACGTCCGCGATACTCTCCGTCACCTGAGCCTCCTCTCCAACCTCCGCCTCCGCGACCTCCTGACGGACCGCCTGGGCCTCCTCTGCCTCTTCTTCGGCTAGGGAAGAGATTGACGCGTCCGCCTCCATGATGGATATATTCAAAGACATTCATGGTCTTCTTCTTCGGCTCTTCATCTTCTTCGCCACTTCCATGTCCTGAGTCGTCTTCATCTTCCTCCTCCTCTTCTTCTTCCTCTTTTCCTTCCTTCACATGCAAGGTATACCCCTGGGCTTCAAGTTCCTCGTCAGTCGTAATTTTCTTCTTGTTCACCTTCTTGCTCACGAAGTTAGGGAGATTCTGTCTCTTCTCTTCAAGCTTCTTCTTGTACGCCTCAAGATCGAGAACTTCCTCCTTCTCCTCTTCATCCTTCTTCT
>NW_027153839.1:47179-47969 GCF_002600585.1 Cystoisospora suis
CTGTTCTTTTCTCTGTTGCATGCGCTTCTCATGCATTCTCCATCTCATTTTCACCCTTCCTCTCTCAGGAAGTAACTGGGTGGAGAAAAGCAGACAACAGCCTTGTCAACATACGACCGCTAAGCTCGACCCACCGCTGTCTATTGCATCTCGCCTTGCGTATGCATTCACACACATCCACGAGGAGACCACGACATAGCTCCAGGTAAACATCTGCGCATCCATGTACAAGAGGCTGCATGCTAGGAACTATGTCTGGAGAATGTTCAACCCTGATCCATCGGCGCACACATTTGGAGACATTCCCTAGATAGACACGTCGAAAAGCACTTCAGCCACTCGGCCCCCTGGAAAGCACCTGTTCTTTGTGTGTGCACCGATTCAATGACACGATGACATCCTTCCTCACCTTTTCTCCTTCGCCTTCTCCCCCGGTTCCTTCGTCTTCGTTCTCAGGTCTCTTTTCCTCCTCTCCATCTTCCTCTACTCCTCTCTTTTCTTGTTCTTCTTGAGCAGCTACAACACCCTCGTCATCCCCCCAGTTATGAGCTCCTCCACCTCCCTTCTTTGGATCTCTTCCCCCCATGGCCGCGGGTGTATGTCGATCGTAGTACCCTCCACCGCCTCTGCCTCCACGATAGTAATACCCGCCACGTCCGCGTCCTCCTCGCCAATTTCCTCTTCTATTATAGCCTCCTACACCACCATAATATCCATCCTCTACAGTTCTCTCTTCACCACTATTCTCCTCAGCCCCTTCTCCCTCACCGCCTCTCACATAGCGGCCACC
>NW_027153839.1:47991-49284 GCF_002600585.1 Cystoisospora suis
GGTATCCACAGCGATAGCCACCCCCACCTCGAAATCCTCCCCCACCCCCTCCGTATTCTCCACCTCCGCGGTAATGCCCTGGACTGCCATTGTATTCCGGGCGAGAAGATGAGTAGTATCCTCCTCCACGTCCTGAAAAAGAGACACACCATCACAGATAAATACACAAACAATCCTCATGCAAAGAGATGTGTGTGTATCAACGGACGTACACTTGAAACACAAAGGCTACTACTAATGGTGACGGAGTATAGGAACTACAAACCCACAAAGAGAGACCCTACCCCGCTACGAGAATCACCATGTAAATGAGTGCGTGACGTGATCGGGATGTCTACTATGTACACGCACAGTCGCCCAAGAAGGACCGGCAACATCAGACCAAGCAGTCAGGAAGAAGAAAAGCCATGGACAAGAAAGGAATACAGCAGGGGAAAAGAAAGAAGAGGATGTAGCCATCACGAGGAGGCCCCGAAGAACCTCTGCGACGCTACCCGTAGTGCGCCAAGGGCAACTGGCAAAAATGGATGAACGGACGGACACACGCACTTGAAGAAGAACGACGACTAAGTCGTCTCGACTTTACTCAGGAAATGGGAAAAAGAGACATGGTACAAAAAAAACAGTCTTGGAAAGGGAACTGAAGTCCTCCAGATGTTCCCCACACGGGCACAAGTCACAAGAAGAGAGGGTTGCCTCTCCCGAGGCAAGATTTCAGGGAAGATGCAGGAGTGTGTGCAATGAGGCAGCGGTCTTTGAAATTGATCCGAAAATCCCTACGGAGTGCTTTCCAGTTCTCCGGGCCATGGTGGGGAAAAGAAGAAAGCACAAAAAACGAGCCGAGCGGGGAGGCGAGGGGTGCGTTTCGTTTCTTACCTCCTCTCGATGGAGGCCTTCTGTCGGTGTCATGACTTGGGGAGATATCTTGGTTCTTTCTAGTCGTTACGACACCATTTCCAAGAGAAGATTTGGAATTATTCCCCTTATAGCCTTCCCCGGATCCAACAGTGGTACCAGATCCCTCAGTGCTACTGGATTGGGGGGGGGGACTCGAAAGAATGACTTCATCTTCAGAAGAATCATCGGTGGCGTTATCCGCAAAAGCGGAAAACTTATTGGAGACGCCCACCGTGTAATACTTCCGCTGCGGTGCCATTTTGTTGCAGCTGGAGAAGAAAAAGGGCAAGAAAACGCCACAAAACGGAAAGTACACGTTGACACCTGATTCTACTCCTCTGGCTACTGCTGATGCTAGTATGAACGTAGTAACGAAGAGCGCGCACCCGCCCCCCC
>NW_027153840.1:0-561 GCF_002600585.1 Cystoisospora suis
GGTCCCTCCACGGTGACCGACCTCACGGGTGTGGCGCTTCCACTGGTGGACTGTCGAGGTTCCTCGCAGTGCCCACCAATTTGTAATGATTCTTGGTGTCCCGAGACTACGCAAAGGCGGCTTCGGCGTCCCGAAGGGGTGATGTCACGACTGGGAGTGGGCTGATCGTCTCCCATAGTCTGTTGACATCGCGCGGGCCTCGTCCACCTTGAACCAATACCTTTGGCGAAGAACCTAAGATGTTGACCTAGCCTCTTCGGCGGCTAACTCGGCGTTCAGGCAGTCCCGTTCGTTACCCGTGCCGCCCGTGAGGATCTTTGGCCTCTCCGACCTCTCTTTAACTCGCAGGTTCGCTTCCCTCCGTCGATCTTCTCCCGACGCTTCTTGGGGCTCTGTGGCCCGGACAGCGAACTACCGATCTTCGCGTCCGCGGCCTCTCCGAGAATCTGGCGTGTACCGTTGTGCGCCTCTCAGGTTGCTCTGCCTCGAAGTCCTCTCTCGCGCGATTCGAGCTGCTTCACGCACTTTCCAGCCTCCTCGCCTCTGGAGGCGTGCGTTCGG
>NW_027153840.1:794-972 GCF_002600585.1 Cystoisospora suis
TCATGCACACTGCACATCGTGGACCGCCTGGCCTTGCTCGACGGCTTCGGCCCGCGGGATTTCGTCCGGTTTCTGCGTCGGACGCAGGATGTGGGGTTTTTCGAGTGCATATGTGTGCATTTCCTCTCTATTTGGCACGGTTCCTAGCCCGGGACCGGGTGCAAACCGTGTTTTTGCC
>NW_027153840.1:1107-1295 GCF_002600585.1 Cystoisospora suis
TTCAATGGTTAGCAAATGCCTTTTGCTTCCCATTGATCCCTGCTTTGTGTGGACAGCTTGTGTTTTGCTCTGCCGGGCTGCCTTCTGTTTTCCTGCGCGCGGCGCCCGTTGTCTTGCGGCTTCCGGCGCATGCTGCTTCTATGGTGGGAGAATTTCCCGCCTGGAAATTCTTGGCCTTTCCCGGCCCT
>NW_027153840.1:1414-2856 GCF_002600585.1 Cystoisospora suis
CTATGTTGGCCTTTTCTGTATTTCTTGGTTCCTCCGAGCTTCGAGGCTCCGGACAGGCTTTTCTACCCTTATTCCGCTAATTAGGCTCTTCTAGGAGCCCTGCTAGTTTCGTGTGTGCGCTGTGCTTCTGCTGTGCTGCTTAGCGCCGTTGCGCGAGGGTCCGCAGGTCCGGCCATTGCGCTTTCGGTAAAAAATGTGTTCCCGTCTTAATGCGGGGTTATAATATTTCCTAAAATCGTACAAGGTGCCTAACGCACTCTGAATTAGCTCTACACGTGGCCTGGCCGCTGAGATCGGCCGAACTCTCGTTCCGGTACGCGTGAGATGCGGGGTAGACAACACTTGCCCCGGCGCTCTGCTATTTTGGTGCGAAATAAATTTCGCGCGTACGGCTACAATTTAGGTATCTCCAAATACCTCCTTTTTCCCTCTATCTGGTTATGCTAATTTTCAAGGCGGCGCGAGGCCTGGGTGCCGCGCGAGACCGCCGTGCAATTTTCGATCCCTGCTGTAGATCACGGGAACGAGGTCATGTATCTCCCCTACTCCAAACAGACTCCTGACTTCCGAAAATACTTCCAATAGGTTTTCGTGGCTTCTCTCTTGCTTTTAGCCTTCCTTAAAAAGCGTCAGTTTCCTTGTCCTGCTTGTGCCGTGCTCTGTTCCTCTCCGGCGGCAGTATAGGCGATGCGTTGGTGATCTGCTGTAGATGCTCAAGGTTCTTGCAAGGCGAGTTGGCCCTCTCCGGGGCTGTAATTCTCCCGGTATGTCCCTGCTGGCCCTGTCTCTTAATTGGTAGGTCGCTGGGTGCGTGATCTGGCCGTTCTTGGAGCCCCAGCTGAACCATAAAACATAACTTTGAATTGTAAAGTCCCATATCCACACTTAAATGCTGTTTTACACTAATCTTCAGGGGAAACGTGGACTTGATAATACCCCTTTTGAAGATCAAGTTTCGTGAACCATCGGGCTTTTCCTAGACGTTGAATTAAATCTTGAATTCGAGGTAGAGGGTATTCGTCTTTCAAGGTAATCTTATTCAAGGCCTTGTAGTCCACGACCATTCTCAAACCTTCTCCTCCAGGCTTAGGAACTAAGAAGACGGGGGCCGCAAACGGTGCTTGGGAAGGCTCAATGAATTTCTTTTTCAATAGGTCTTTGATTTGCCTTTTCAATTCTGGCAACTCATCGTTGGACAAGTTGTAATTCTGGGAGTGATACTGCGGTACTTCCCCTGGGATCAGCTTAATCTGATGCTTCACGGGTCGATCAACAACTCCTAGAGGCGGTAAATCCTCAAACACATCTTGAAACTCATCTACTAATAGCGCAGTGTCAGGAGTTTGCAATCCTGCCTCGATCGCCACTAAATAGTGGCCTATTTTTAGCAGAATGGCGATCGTAAGTCGTACAAAGCCAAGGCAAACGTACACAGCCGGCCC
>NW_027153841.1:0-216 GCF_002600585.1 Cystoisospora suis
AGAAAGAAAGAGTGAGAGAAGAGGCGAGAGAGAGGAGAAGAAGACTTTTGAAGAGAGGAATCGAAGAAGTTGTGGATCTCGAGGTCATCGTCAAGGGGAAATGCGATCCATTGTGATTTACTAGATTTTCTAGTGTATGTACACCAGGCTATATAGTCAAAGTAAAGGTGTGTTGAAGGCATGAATGGGTCTATGTGTATAGCTTGTTGGTTTATG
>NW_027153841.1:489-911 GCF_002600585.1 Cystoisospora suis
AGCTATACGTATACATGTACACTGTATATATATAAGATTTAGATGTATGATAGGTGGATATGTAGAGGAGGTGCTGTGCATGAGGCAGGTATGACGAAGGCCTGCCGTCTTGTTTCTCTTCGTTTCTTTCAGGAAGACTCGTAGAAGCTGTAGACGTGAGAGATAGATCTCTTTCGTTGTATTTAGAATTCATGGCTTAATCTTAGTGTGTAGCAAATCCTAGATATCACCTAGATACATAAATCTACCGATTTGCATTGGGTATGCCGTTCATTTCTTATCCGGACAGAACGACTACTGCGGCTTCAGTGCTAAGAATAGGAAAGAGATCTCGGAAGACCAGCTGTAGTTACAGTAGGAGATGATTCGGGGTAGGGGGGGCAACTTTCTTTCTAGTTCGTTTTCGAGTCGAAGATCTGTCT
>NW_027153841.1:1224-6994 GCF_002600585.1 Cystoisospora suis
GAAGAATGAAGAAGAAGAGAAGAAGAATTTTTCCTTTCTCTCTTTGTAGATGGTCTCGATTCTTCTCTCGGTAGTCTCTGTCTCGTTCAAAAAGAGATTTTCTTCAGCCTCCCCTCCCTCCTCGATCTATCAAAATTAATCCACACAAATCCCCTCTACTATATCCATACGTCAATATGCTACACATATATATATATATAGCAGACATATATATCTATATATACATCGAGACGCATCTATATACGTACATCCATTTAGATTAGAGAAGACGCGATGGTCTCCCCCTTCCTTCTTTCATCCTCTTCTTTGTCAAATCAGGCCCTTCTCTTTATCACAGTGTATCAATCTAGATCCACAGTTTGAAACAAAGAGAAAGACTACACCCCACGACCACCACTATCACTCCTGCGTTCTCCTCTGTCTTTCTCACTCTTTCTTNNAGAAAGAGTGAGAGAGAAAGAGAGAGAGGAGATCTCCCCTTTTGAGACTTCATTGTTTGACTTTTTTCTCCTAGGACGACGAGAAAAGAAAGGCTGGGGGGGGGTGCGACTCTCCAGCCTTTAGCCAGCTGTATGTACAGGCAGCAACGAGAAGAAATAAAAAGAGAGAGAGAGAGACTAGTCATCATGAGGGGAGACATGTGTCTCTCACAGGGTCAAAAGAAAGAGAGAAGGAAACACAGTAGTAGCAAATCTTCCTTCTTCTTCCACGGCTTTCAAAAAGGATGACTTTTCTCTCCAACGACTCTTAGTATATCCACTTGTACTTCTACTATTGCTGATAGTTGCACTCCTACTCGTCTGCAGAGGCGTCGGACTGTAGTGAAGAGAGAGAGCGGCAGAAAAAGGCAAGGGGAGCAAAACGTCTCTACACCTACTCCCCCTAAAAGGAGGAGTAGGAGGAACTAGAAGCAGTAGGAGTACTAGTAGCTCGAGGGGAGTAGGAGAGAGGTATGAGATTTCTCTATACTCTCCATTCGTCTATTTCTATTAGACTCATTCTTAACCTTCTGTTTCTATCATCATACACTACTTCTTCTTCTTCTTCACCCTCTTCTTTTTCTTCTTCTTCTTATGAGGGAGTTATTTCTGTACTTCTCCGCCCTTGCCATCTCTTCGGTTTGAAGAGAGGAGCGACTTGGCTCCTTTAGAGGCACCATCGATAGAAAGGCACGACCTCGTCTCCATAGAAGAAGAAGAGAGAGAGAAGAGAAAGAAGAAGGCAACTTGCTGACCCTTGCGACTCTCTGCTTTTATGACTGACTGTCTATGCAGTAACCCTTTCTAAAGAGAGATGAAAAGCAGGGGGATGAACAAGAGAGGAGAGAAAGGCAAGTAAGACGAAAAAGAAGAAGAAAGAGAGAGAAAAGAACAAGAAGTCATTCCAGAGTATGTTGACTGATAGTAAGAGCAGTTCAGAAAAGGAGAGAGAGAGAGAGAAAGAAAGAAGGGGAGAGCTTACTGAATAAGAAGATCGCCCTCTACATCTTGGGACTGAGAAAGACACGCCAATGCTATATGACCTCTGGTAAAGACATATAAGAGAGAAAAGAAGAGGAAGGAAATTTATACACAATAGAGAGATAAGAGAAACTACTCTTATTGAAAGAGATAGAGAAAACACAAATAGATCGATCATAGTTAGATTGACAAATAGACAGATAGATTCGAGAGAGAGAGACAGATACAAGCAAGACAGATAGATTGAATTTTCTAGAGAGAAAGATAGGTGAGAAGGGAGACTTGAAAGAGAGAGGTCCTAGTAGTAGGGTGCTGCCGTGTCAGTTGATCATGATAAGCCACTTGCTCTAGGATCTGCTCTCCACTCATCCATTTAGTACAAAGAGATCTATCTAGACATCTCTACAGATAGACCACGCTAAGACCATAATAGTTGCTTCAAACTGGTCGGGGGAAGGAAGAGAAAAAGACGGAGAGATGCAGAACAAGACAGAAAGAGAGAGAAACATGCACGTCTTCTTCTTACACATGAGAGGAGAGAGAAAAGAGAGAGAAGCTGGCGGCTCTTGTTTGCCCCCTTCTCTCTGTTCATCTTCTTCTTCCCTCTATGAGTTGACTAAACAGCCACAAGGGGGGAGAGCAAGACGAGGGGTGGGAGAACAAACATCTACAGGGGTCAGGTGTACGTACACCGGGAAACAAAGAAATCAAAAAGAAATACCTATTGACGTATCTATTTCTATGGTTTCGTTCTCTCTCATCTTCTTCTCCTTCTTCATCTTGACTTCCCCTTCTGTCTATCAGCCTGTCTAAGACCGTGTTAGGAGCACTTCCAGAAGAAGAGAAAGAAGAGAAATGTCTGCAGGCTTACTTTACTCTCGATGTCTGAGACTTGAAGAATTTCTTTAACGCCTCTCGCGAAGGTCCCAGATAACTCCACTGTGATCTTGTTCTCCTTCTCCCCTCTTCTTCTTCTTCTTCTCGTTCATAGACAGTACACGGGCATACGTAATCTTCAGTCGGGTTTAATGAGGAAGAAAAGAGAGAAGAAGGAGAAGGAGAAGAAAGTGAAGGCTTCTGTCTCGCATTAGGTGTCGGCGTGTTGGTAAGAGATGGAGGCGAGACACAAGGGCTTAACTCTCTAAGTCGTCTGCCTCTCTCATCTTCTTCTTCTTCTTCGTCCTCTTTTTCTTCTCTCTCTTCGTCTACGAGCTTGCAGAAATAGTCACACAGTCTCTGAGAGATTGAAGAGAGATCAGAAAGGACAAAAGAGAAAGAAAGAAAGAGAGAGAGAAGTAGCCATTGCAGCGATGAGAGAAGAGCTATAGACATCACACAGACAGAAACAGAATACTAATATTTAATCCGTGAATAAAGACATAGACAATAGTCTATCTAATTTCCAAACAGATAGATAGAAAGACATGCATACAGCTAACGCATGTATGTTCGTACGTATGTATGAATGAATATGTATGTATGTGTGTATGTGTATACGTATATAGATGCTGGTACGTTGGACCTCTGACTCGCGCGTAAAGTTAGAAACCTCTTCCTTCATATAGATACTTACCTATCTGTCTAGCTACACACCTAGTAGACATACACCTCCTCATCGCTAGTCTTGTGACGAGCGTGTCTACATAGAGAAAAGACAGACACTTCCACAGACAGACTGGCCTATTCTACCCCCTATCATCAGCATCTCTCTCCTCTTCTCTTCCTCTTCACGCCTCTTACAGATCTATCTTTAATCTATTTATCTAACTCCGTCAAACATGAAAGACTTTTCCTTTGTACGACCCAGGGAAGCACTTACGTCTAGCAGATGAAAGAGATTTTCTCCCTCTTGACGTGACTGCGGTATTCTGTACAGGAGAGACGTAACGAACATAGAACTCGGAATCTGATCAATCTCTTCTTAGGCTGTATGTACACCTCAAGAGAAAGACTACTATTGTTGCGTTGAAAGAAGAAAACGTAGAAGGAAGGAGAAGACTGAGGGATAGAATGAAAGAGGCTGTTCGGCTAGAAAGATCATAAACATTGTTCACGAGAGAGAACAGTAGAGAAAGGTATGGATTGCGTCACCTTCTTCAGGCAAATCAAAAGACACCTCTACACGGAAAGAACACGGACAGAAAAGAAATTGAAGAAAGAAAAGAAGGAAAGAAAGAAAAGAGAGAAAAGCTCTCCTGCTTCTTCTCTTCTTTCTCGTTAGATGGCAGCGCGAGATATAGAGAAAGAGAGAGACAGGCTGTCTGCGAGGGTCTATTACGCCTATGCTATTCATCGTCCTGGACCACCCGTACATAGATACAATGCTATATGCAGATAGAGGTAGATCGAGATGCATATACACATACAGATACATTTAGATAGATAGATAGAGATAGTTACGCTTATACAGATAGATAGATGGATATGTTTGTATATATGTATGTTGGAGAGTATGTGTGTCCTTCCTTCATCTTCTTCTTCTTCTTCTTCTTTGTTTTCTCTTTATGTTAGATGTGTAGGTAGATATATCTGTCTCCACATGCATTTATACACATGTATGGATGGAGATGAAGTCTATCACGTACGAATAAGAAGAGTCGATAGAAATAGATCTCCTTGGGGATTTGCAACAGAGACACACGCATCGGGTATCTCTTCTCTGATGCATGCTCTCGTCTTATCTTATCCTTATCTTCCACCGCTCCACGTCATGTATGGTATTGTATTCCTCTTTCTCTATCTGGTAATATGTCTATGTATCTAAATAATCCCTTAGTCTATCGGTCTCTCATCTTCAACCTCTCTCTACCTATGAGCGGCGCATTCCACATGTACGTGACCGAGCCACTAGAGAAGAAAAGTCTTTCTTTCTTTCTTTCTCTCTCACTCTTTCTTTCTTTCTGCGACTTCTGAGTGTTCCTGGGATGTGGAGAGAGAGAAAGGGAGATGATAGAGAGTTGCATGCGATCTTTTACCTGTGGCCCCTCAGACATTCCACGAGGTTCATCGATAGCTCCAAGGGCTCAGGAGCGTCTTTTTTATTCTCTCTCTTCTCTCCTCTTCTCTCATTCCTCAGGCAAACAGATGACTCTTCTTCTTCTTCTTTCAACGACGAAGTGACTCCTCTTTTAGACCCACCGTTCATTAGAGGATCTGCATCTACCGCTGAATTCTTTCTGTCTCTTCTCTGCGTGGAAGAAGAAGAAGAGACCGAAAAGAAGAGAGTTGACTGTTGCTGCGCAAGCCATCGACGAACTGCCTGAGTTGCGGAGGCTCGCATATCTGAGGTGTGTGTGAAAGATTTATTCTTTGCATGCCGCCGGCGTAGGAAGGTTAGAACGATAGGGAGATTGCAAATCTAAGGAAAGAAGACAGAGAGAGGAGAGAGAAACAGTAGAAGGACAAGAAGAGGAAATATGAGAAGACAGAGACAAGAAGAAGAAGTAGATATGGAGAGAAACAGAAGAGAAGAAAAAGGAAAGAGATGAGAGGCGAAAGAAAAAGATCTGAAGGGAAGGGTGAGAATGAAAATGCTATTGTCGAAAGAGAGAACGAGGAGGGCAGAGAGAATAAGAAAGAAATTGAGAGAGAGGTCATGTGTGTTAAGAAGGTGCAAAGACAGGAGTAGCAAGAAAGTGAAAGGGGGAAAGAAGAAAGAAAAGAAGATAATGAGAAGCCAAAGAAATCGAAATGTCGAGATAACCGACACACAAAGAAAGACAACCCAAAGAGGGAAGTTAAGAATAACCGAGAAAACTGAAAAGAAAGAGGATGTCCAGAAGTTCTCGGGGCTGAAGAACAGCTAGCTAGCTAGCTAGCTAGCAGCTAGCCAAATAGACACATAGATAGGGACACGAGAGATACCTCGGTTTCTCGGAAAGAAAGAAAGGCAAGAGAAGGAAAAAGAAGAAGAGACAAAGAAAGACGTCTAGTGTGTCTTGCATGATTCAGTTGACAATTAGATATTCGAGGTCTACATGGAGACGATACAGCAGCTAGTCCAACGACCACCATGGCTGGCCCTAGCTATCACTGGTAGACACAGACAACACATACGTCTAGACACGGATACAGACAACTACACAGACACCCTACTGCCTCTCTCTGTCCCCGTAGATCTACAGACGCATACACACATACCCTAACAAGAAACCTCTTTAATCTATCTTTATCTATCTATCTATCTTTAATCTTTCTATCTATCTATCTATCTTTAACCTTTCTATCTGTCTATCTATCTATCTATCTGTCTATCTATCTATCTATCTTTATCTATCTATCTATCTATCTATCTATCTGTCTATAATCTA